>NC_142794.1:17505421-17589902 GCF_049724085.1 Artemia sp. Qi Xiang Cuo | reverse complement strand
AAAATCTACAACGGGGAAAGTGGAACCGTCCTTCCCGTGTATAGCACAATAGTCTAAATTCGTCTTGCTAGCGTCCCGAGCTAGAGGCTCAACTGCTGATATGATGAAAGCATACCTGAAACACTTTTGACCTGTTTCAAAACAAATCCGCTGGACACCATTACAACCTTCTAAATCTTGATTACAATTTAAGACTACTGTCCCATCAGACCCTGCCCCCCCCTCTTAAAATAAAATATTTCTTTATTTTACATATGTTTACACTTAAATTTTCAATAAATAAAACTACAGAGCCACTTCCATTTCCATTCAAGTTTTGAAGATGAGTAATAATTTGATCTACCCAATCTATTAACACACACTCGAAATTTTATGAATTTTGATAAACCAAACGTATTTCGGAATGTACAAAATTATAATAAATCTCGCTTTTCCAATAATTTAAATATAACATTTTGAGAAGATCAGCACACCTACTAAACTAATTCCCCCCACACACCTGAATTTGATTCTCAAGTAGTGCACAAATTTTTTCTACATAGACATGCACAATTTCTATAGGGTCATAAACTAAATTACCACACAAAAGCGAATTAAAAGGGTCACCGAACATTGCAGTGAAAACAACTATATTATTCAATATTCTATTGAACAGCTGAAAGTCTGGGAGAGTTGTACCCCCCGCCCCCTCGTGGATATTACCCCCTCCCCCAAGCTGTTCAACAAAAACTGGCGAATGCTCCACTTCAGTTGTTCGAAGTGGAGTCATTTGGGTATCGGAGGTTGGAGGGTTCCCTGTTAATCCCCGGGTAAAATAATCTAAAATTTTCAAGTTTTTTGGACATGTCATAGGTAAGTCCCCCAGTTCAACTGCGCTACTATCTACTTTAAAAAAATCAGCAAAAAACTCATCAATATTAAAAGGAATTTGGTGTAAATCACCCCATAGTGAATTGTTGGGGGGCTCCACATGTGCATCTTCCTCTCCTTCTCCAACTGACGAGCAGGGGGGAGATGGGGAGTATGGAACCAGGACAACCTACAAATGAAAAAATAACTTATTTTCAAAGTGTTCAAATCATCCCCTACTGCTTTTAAAATTTGGATTATTATTGCTTAATAACATTTGGTTAATTCAACTGAATATAATATAAGATATGACATAGACGGCAAACATTTTATCGTTTATTTTCAAAGTGTTAAAATTTTTTTTTTTTTTCGCGGCACTTTCCCACTTTGCACCCCTGTGGCGCTTCCCTGACCCGTAGCGCTTTTCGGAGCCACAGCGCATCCCGGTGGCGCTTCTCTGACCCATGGCGCCCCCCCCCCCCCGGCACTTCCCTAACCTTGCCCCCACAGCACTCCCCGGACCCATCGGTACATTCCGGGCTCCGCGGCTCCCAGCCGTTTACATAATGTCCGCCAAAAGTTGAAATATTTTTTCTAATTCCAATAAAGGTTCAGTAAACACATGAGTTGTTAATTATGGTGGTTAGATGAACGAGTTTGAACTTCAAAATGTTGAGAATTGTTAATTCACTTTCCCCATACACTTCTTATGCATTAAACCGCTATGTTTTGACATAAAGCACCCCGCGCGAGGTTATAAATAATTTTGGCATCTCCTTTTCCTGTTTTACATTAGCGGTTTTTAGTCAATCACGGTTTCAATGGCCTTTGCGTAATTCTGTGTTTTTCTGAAATAGCGGAGAACAAATTGTCTGCAAAATTAATATTTTAGGACATTGGAGTTCTTTTATTCTATGTAAGAGCGAAACATGGCACGATAGAAATATTCAGTGTAAATTAGAACGACAATATGTGACAAATGGGATAATCTCTCTCAAAATTATGTGAAAAAGAGCATTCACGGAGTTTCAAAGGTACCTAAAAATATATGTGATAGCAATAGAGAAAATAGTAAAGAATAGAAAAAATAGCATTTTGAGTTTCAAAGGCAGTGATTATTAATAGAAATTACCTAAAAATATTCGCTTATGAGATAACGAAGCGATAGCAACAGAGAAAAGAGCGGTTTCTTTGCAAAAATTACATTTAGATATGTAATAGTGGGGTTAATATCTCACAGAGATAAGTTTATATTGGGATTGAAAAAGAAAAAACATTGGAATAAATAGAAAGGTAGGAAAAAATACTTACATTTGCATATCCCGGCTGCACTTGGGCGCCAGATGCCCCGGGTAGTGCAAGTTGGAGGGCAACCTCACACTCTTGTGTAATTATGGCAACACTATCAGTGGCTTGCATAGATGTGGTGGCGGCGGCGATGTCACTGGATTGTACAGATGACCCAGCGGGGTTCACCATCCTGTGAGCAGTCGCCCATTCTATTTTTGGTTTTTGAACAGACTGTATTGCTGTCTGCAAGGAGGACACAGGGGGCTGGTAAAGCGTGGCTCTGGATGGTTCAGCTCTTACGGATTGTATAGATGACGTGGGGGCTTGATGTAGTGCGCCCCTGGTTAACCCAGCATACCTTATGACGGAACCCCGTGATACTCTTACAGGAGTCACTTCATTTAGCCTAGCCCTCTTGCTTGGTGGGTGGCATTCTTCACAATTGGCCTTAAAAAGAAGAGAAAAAATTAGTATCTAAATAATTTGCCCCCTTTTTTTACAGAAAGAAAGTTAGTATCATCATCCATGTAATTTTGTTTAGACAAAGCATTTATCACTAAGAAAGCACAACGTAAAAAATTTCGTGAAATATACTAATTGCATCCTTTTTTTGAATCTGAGAATTACGACTCACTGAACCATTCAAAAAGCCGGCCTAGTTTATATATTTATCACACCCCCAGAAAAACAGCCCACGGAAAATAACCCCCACGAACAATCTCCCTGAGACCAGACATGGACAAATATCCCCCTTCCTACACCGAAAGATATGATAAAAATGCTATTCAATTTACGCATAATAAAGCACTGTATCTTTTTCTTAAACTCACCCCCCTTACTTTTCACGCGAAGAAACAGTTTGTTTTCACCTTACAATGATGAAGATAGACTTGAGGCATGGCCCCCTCCCCCTTTCGACACTGTCACAAATATATTGTTAGATCTTAATTTGAAAATAACGAGATTTCATCGGTTCTCCAAAAAGTGATTGTATATGCCTGCGCTTAATAAATTGCAATTGTCTGCATGAAACCGCTTTAATTTGACAGGAGAAAAACATCCCATTTTGATCTGAGAAGCCTTTTTACAGGAAGTGCTTTAAAAGGGATGACAGCTAATTTTAGCCACGCACTGGAGTCTTGTGTCAAAACAGAACGGCATTTTCACTAAAAATTGACAGAAGTCAGCGGTCACTTTAGCTGAAAATATCGATAAAAAGAGTATTATTTCTATTGCAATAATTAAAGTCGTAAGGAGTGGAGGGTTTAGATGGTTAAACAGAGCATATTTTATAGTCTTCTAATGACTATAAATATAGCATAGTGGAGTTTGTATTAGAGTGGGAGACGGGGGGGGGGATTTAGCTGGAAATATAGAGGGAAGGAATTTATCAAAATGGTATTTATTTTTTCGAGAATTTTGGGGTTTAAGACAATTGGGGAGTGGATGGGGATATTGTTAGACCCTAATTCGAAAATAACTTGTTTCTCTACTTCCACACAGGTTGTGTAGGTCTTAGCTTAATTATTGCATCATTGTGTTTTAATTTGACGGAAGAATAGTTCCGTTGACCGCGTTTGTAAGCCGGAAATGGTGATAGCTAATTATAGGCCTCGCACCAGAGAGCCATGTGTCAAAACCAGAGCAAGCTAATAACAACAGAGCGATGGATGTCTCAGAGAAAAGATTACAATTGAGAAAAGTCAAACTTTAACGAAAAGAAATTTATTTCTTTTTGCGAGATTTTTGGTTGTAAAACAATGGGGGAGGGGGTTTGTTTTTGTGGTTAAAATAATATTTTTTATTTTTTCCATTGATTTTAATGTTGTTTGTTTGGTTTGGGGGGGGGGTTTGGGGTAAAGGAATATATTTTATGTTTTCCATTGATTATAATGATGTTTGTATGGTTTGGGGGGGGATTTGGGGTAAAGGAATATATTTTATGTTTTCCATTGATTATAATGATGTTTGTATGGTTTGGGGGGGGGGTTTACTCGAATATAGTAGAGGGTGACCACGGAAAATAATTTTATTTTGAAAATAAAAAATGAAAACAGAACTTACATTGCTAATTGCGGCTGCCAAGGCTTCAAGTTCATCAATAATATCGATTTTAGTTGCTTACACGGTGTCAAAATACTTTCTGATAATTTAATCGCATTGCGTGCCCATTATATACGAAATCTCAATGGTGAATTGTTATGTAACGGGGAAAATCATATGTAAGCAGCCCTCTGATTGGCTGAGAAGGAGGATGTATCCGGCTCGCTGATTGGCTGAGAAGGAAACACGTGATCTAACTGTTTCCGGGGAAGTCATAACATTTGGCTTGAACAACAACATCAAATACTATTTCTGGATCATCCATGACATTCACGAAGGATTACGCAATCAATTTCTCGGAAATCCACTTCCCCCTCGAGTCCTAGATCAATAACACTGTTCCCGTTAGAATTCAATGCGCATGTGCAACCTTCGCCCCCGAGTTATTACACATAGAAACAACAAATAAATCGATGTTGGAAAAAGAGGTCATTGACCCCATTACGTAATCATTCTCCCTAATGACTCTATGCCCATATAAGGAGTTCGTTCCGTATTCTATGCCCATATTTGGTGTTCGTTCCGGAGTAACACCCCCCATTCTACTTAAGACATCTTAATAAAATTGTTTTTGAGCCTATTTTTGAAAATTCGAAAGAAAAATGTTGGCTGGTAATGGTTACGGTTATATTGATTGGAGCCGCTGGGGTTCCCCTAATCTTATTTGTGATTGTTCAATTAACTGGCTGGCAAGCGATGTAATTCTGAAAGAATTTATCCAAGGAGGAGCTATTATCCAAGAAGCAGCGTGCGAAGGGATTGGACCACTTCAAAATGTGACAACTTTTCTCAGATCCAAGTGAATGCAGACACTTTTACCAATGCTCAAATGGACTACCGTATTTAAAGGTAAGTCAAAATTTCGATGACGTGTCATCAAAGGCAGCGCAGTAGCACTTCCTGAGTAAAAAGCGATACAGGCACAATATATTGTTTCTTTTTTTCTGACCAAAGCACTTTATATCCAACTAAAAAGAACAAATGAATGTGGATTGACAGTCTAAAATACATATACTGATATTTATTCCTTAAAGTCTTAATAATTTTTGGTTTGTTAAAGTTAAAAAAATAAAAATATTTAAAATGTATGTTTCATTAAAGTACAAAAATGTTGCGGTCTTGATGAGGCATGAAGGTTGTCAGCCCTACTCATGTTAATTTTTGCTCGTTTTAAGTTTGAATCGGTTATTTATTGTAATTGCTGTTCGCTGAAAAAATTTTCAGCTTCATTTACCGCTTCATTTCAGCTTGAATTTTCAGCTTCATTTTTTCATTGCTGAAAAAATCAAGAGAGACATCAAAACTTAAAACGAGCAGGATTAAAGTAATGTAATAATTCAAGCTTAAAACAAGCACAAATTTCGTGCTATGAATGAATAAATGAAACGCAAAAAAGCAGATATCAAAATGAAGAATTCAGTCAAACTTACAATGAAGTAAACTCAAGAGAGATAAGCGGGGGCTAAACCTTTTAAAAACTTGATAAAAGGTAAAAAAAATATCCATGTAGTACATATTGCTTTAAAAAAAAAATTAATTGTAAATCAGGATTTAACATTGGCAAAATCCTGCAAATGCTAAAACTAGCCAAAGGCCAGAAATAGTATTGCTTCTACCTAGGATACAATATTACCTAGAAATAAGGCATCCTTGTTTTTAAACTGATGCAAATAGATATGATGGCTGAAGACCCGAACAAAAGACCACCTTTATCCTATTCAAAAGACCGGAGGAGCAGGCCATTTTGGCCAAGTCTATGTAAAAAAAAAGAAGGCTCAACATCTCCCTAAACATGCATTGAGAGTTTTAACTCAATACCCTAACCGTTTTAGTTAGTTCACCATCACTCTCGACATGTCCTTAGAGAGTTTACTTAATGCTCTAAGTTGTTCCTGAGACATTTCTGTCATTTCCTTTTGACAACCAGCATTACATAGTGTTCAGTTATTAGAAATAATCTAACCACTAAATTATATACATGCAGACCCTAATAATTTACATTCTCCTCAATATTTCCATAAAATTTCCTTCTTTACCCATAGTTGAAATAGTAGACTAGCTGTAGAAGTAGTATTAATAACTTGCACTAAATGTCTTTTGTTTAGTACAAGATCCCTCTTAGCGTGTCCTGAAAGTTTTGCCTTAATTCCCTTAGCCTCAGTAGTATTAGTAATCATAGTAGCAGTAGTTATAGTTGTACGGACATAGGGCCTTTTTGTAATTTCTACATCCCCTGAACATGCCTTGAAAATTTTCTATTACCTTATCCAAATAAAATGGATGATTTAATAGGGTCTGCATTTAAATAATTTAGTGGTTAGATTATTTCTAATTTTGGGACCCAAAGCAGCTTGCTAATTGCGGTACCCAAGAAAAGAAAAGAAATAGATCATAGATGGCACAATTGCATCTCACTGCATATAGGTAATGATTGGAATATTAGCTGTAAATTATGTTAAAGATAGGATCTAATAACATACAATATTTTTTTCTCCATACATAAGTCTTAATAGATGTATAATTTTATATATTAATTTTTTGTTTAATTATCCTTTTGTATTTATTATCTCTGCCTATTTGGAAGCTTTTTATTTTACATCATTAGAGAATAATTGCAAACCAAAGATTTATGTTCATCCAAAATGTCTTATTCACTCGCCTCCCTTCCACTTGTTGTTTCAATTGACGTGGCCTAATGTTTTCAGAGGAAACGTAGCGTGTCAACGAATATATACATACATTTTTCCGCCATAAAAACACAAAATATCTTAAATCTATTAAACATACCATCTACATTACCTTATTGATTTTTCTAAGAAACCAAAACTATCGACCCACATTCATGATCTTAGAAATTTACTAATTTTTTAGGTAAAAAAAACTAGCAACGTAAAAAAAAATTAAAAAAACTAGGGCATCGAAAATCCGGCTTTAGGGACCGCAAAAATAAGAAGAAAGGCACATTTTATTAATAAAGATTTTTAGACAAATGTTTGAAGAAAGGTTGGGTTTTTACGGATTTTTGAAAAATAGAATCTCACGGGTATTTTGGTTTGGAGTATTTTACTGATTTCCAAAAAAAATACTTTGGAAAAAGGCCTAATTCTAATGCAAATAAACAATTTCAAATACCTAGTTGGAATTTAAAGTGCATAACAATTTAAATAGGAAAAAATTTTAGTATTCCAAGGACCTTTCATTTTTGTGCAAAGGAACAAATTACGCAAATGTAAAACTTTAAGCTCAATGGCTAATTGATTATATATAGGAGAAAGGAGAGTCTATTGCGACAGTTAGAACTTGACATTGAGAACAAACTTATTCTTGTATAATTGAATCGTTTTACGTTGATATTTGCAGGTATTGGATTCTAGAATATTGGAAGCGGGTTCATTCGAAATAAAACTATAAAGTTGTGTACCTTTCTTATGTGATTGAAAGCAATTGAGCTGTAAACTGTTTTTGACTTTTTGGCCAGATATTCTATCAATACAATATGATAGTTACAATAATAAAATTTTCAAAAATAAAGTAAATGTCTCTAAAAAAAAGGATATATATTTTATTTTAATTTATTATTCTAAAAGACTCTTATTATTCCAATGAGGAAGCTTTGTATATTCAAAAATGATGTTTCTGAAGCCGAACCTATATCCAGGAGAAAGAGCCCAGAGCTATGCGAAAATGCTGTTTATAGAAGTAAGTATAAATGAATTTGTATATGAACTTTTGAACTAAAAAGGCTTTTAAGTGCTATTAGAATAATACTTTCCAGAAGTAGAAACCATCAAAATTTTTATGTTTCTGAAATATATTGATGGGAAATTATCAAAAATACTCAAAAGAATCGTTTTGTATCAAATTGCCTGTTAACAGAAAAGTGAGAAAATTCAATCTTGTTGAAACTAGATTCGCAAAAAGAATTATATATATATATATATATATATATATATATATATATATATATATATATATATATATATATATATATATATATATATATATATATATATATATATATATATATATATATATATAATAGACAATGCAAAGATCCCTTAGGATCTTTAAGATCCCTTAGGAAGGAGATCTAAGAGATTTTCTCTGCGCCTGAAGCTATCATCTTTTCAACAGCAATGTTAGCCAATGCTACTCTACGAAGCAGAAACATGACACCTTAATCAAGAACAAGTGAGAAGAGTCTTGGCTTTTGAAAACTCGTGTCTTTGTAGAATATTGAACATCCACTGGTCGAAGAAGGTGACAAGCCAGTCCATCCTCTAATAACCAACCAACATCAACCTCTAATAACCAACCATCCGCAACAACCTCTAATTTTGAAGGGGTGTGTCCATTATATAATAGAGAGTATAAATTTTATATGATTTTTCAGGCTTAGGGAGGATCCCCTACCAATGTCAAGCCCTAGTCGGAGCTCAGCTGTCCAATGATAAACAGTTGAATTACCAGTATGGATATACGAAGAATTTCTTTTTGAGGGTAAATAATTTGGTGTGGTAATAGGCCAGAAAAATACCCGTTTACGTATTATTTTAGTAGTAAAAAAAAAAGAAGAATATATCCATGAAAAGTGAAAAAGAAATTTAAGATCAAAACGTTCATAAACTAGCTTATAAAATTAGGGAATAAAAGTAACGGGGAATCAAAACCATTGTTAGTCAGAAAATCGTCTGATTTTCCTTGTTAACTTCAAAAAGAGATAGTAAAATAGGGATCGGCATATGTATACAGGGATCGGCCGCAGTCACTTTTTGTCACTTTTGTCACTTTTTTTGGGACTTGTCACTTTTTGTCAGTATTTCTGTCATTTTGTCACTAAAGTTACTTTTTTCGACGTTTTGGGCCAATTTTTTTGGTGAAACAGTATCTTATAGTTGACTGTCGACTGTGAGGTAATTCATAAAAAAGGTAAGTCTTTTTTTGATAGTTTGAACTGTATTTCAAGACGGACAATGTATATGGCTGTGATAGACGTGGTTAGTGTGTAGGTGTTAATGTCTATGCTTTCGCAGATAAGATGATAGATTGAATTAGTTCTACCGTACCATAACTGCCTATGGTTCTTTTCAGGCACTTGGTTTACTTAGCATCCTTTATTGTCTGGTTGCTTAGCAAATGGACAGTTAGCCTGAGATTCCTTCTGTATGTTTTCAGTGTTAGCCAGTTTCTTTGATTTTAGACCATTTCCTGTTAAAGGCATGCATGCCCACAGGTCTGACGACGTCAAAATGTAAGATTAAATTTGTGTTTTCATTGGTTTTGTCAGTTTGTATTTGTATCAGCTTTAAAAGTTTTCGAATTCCGTCCTAAAAACCCATTCTTATTTCAGGTCGCTGTAAAATAATAGGCAAGACAAAATTTTTGGAGAGCTAGCTCAGTAGGGAAGACGGTGCTGGGCATAAAGTGAAAGAGTGGCGCAAAAAAGGGAGTGATAGCTCGTTCTATTGTAAAGTTTGTAAAAAGACACTCAGCTGCCAGAAAGGGTTCCAGGCCCTTCTTCAACATGCAGCCGCGCAAGATCACAAAAAGAATGCTTCTGTCATGTTAAACCAGCGTCAGTTGAGAATCGCTGCTTCAGCTCCAACTGGAAATCACCCAAACTCACAGAGTGACGATAGCTTACCACAAAAGAATCTGGAAATGCTCTGCGAGCAGAATGCAGCTTCAAGGGCGGAGATAGTTTGGGTTTTAAAGACTATTGCTAGTTCTTTTGCTGCAGCTTCATGTGATCATATTGCCTAGGTGCTCTGAACAATGTTCCCTGATAGTGTACCAGAATGCTTGTCGTTAAATGCTAAAAAAATGACATGCTTGTTGACGGAGGCTATTTATCCAGACTTTCGAGAAATTCTAGTCGAAGACATCCAGAAATCTGGCTTTGTGCTGGAATATGATGAAACAACGAGCAGTGTTGGGGTAGAGGAGCTCGAAATAAGAGTTTGATACTGGTCGAAAGAGCGGAAACAAATGGATAGTCGGCATCTTCGGACATATTATATGGGACATGCAACCAGTGAAGATCTGAGTAAGAAAATCCTGCAGTGTTGAATATGAAGAACTTTCACTTGAGAGATTGCTGATGCTTGCAAGTGATGACTCAGCTGTCAATAAGAAAGTGTGGCGCATCATAGACTCAGATAAGAGAAAAAGGTATTCAAAAGGCCTATTGAATAAGGGAACCTTCACATTCATGCAGTGCATAATGCATTCCTGAAAGGGCTGCAAGAACTCGGGGAGGAGTGCTCTGATATGATTATCGCTGTTTACCACTTTTTCACGGGATGGCCAGCTCGTTCTGACGATTTCAACCAGTGCCAACGGAAAGTTAAAGTTCCTCAGCGTAAGTTTAGGAAGCACGTCCCCACGAGATGGCTCACCATAGGGGAAGCAGCAAGCCGCTTGATGTAACAGTGGCCTGCATTGATAGAATATTTCCTAGAATTCGGGCCAAAGAAAAATTGTCTGGAGTACCTGATGTCAAATGCAAAATATTTGAAAACTGTAAAATGGCTAAAAAGCAAACAATCAAAGCCGAAATTGAGTTTATTGTTAGCTCTACAGCAACTTTCACCACTTTTACCGGTGTATTTCAACGACAGGAGCCGTTAATTCATCTGGTACACTTTGAACTGAGACGTTTATGCACAGTTCTTTTGGATCAGATTGCGCCGGCTGATGATGTCAATCTCCGGATCCTCGGTGGTTTTGAAGGCTTAGTTAGTATTGCAGATGTTTACCTACAGCAACCCTTGCGTAATGAAAGGGTTCTGACTGCCCTGGATTCGTTATTCTGAAAGACAAGGATTTTTTTTTCCTGAGAATTAAAAAGTATATCAAAGCTGCTGTACAGTACTCGCTAAAAAATGCCCTGTGAACAACGAGTTTTTCCAAAGCCTTGCCTGCCTAAGCCGTCCCAGTCCAGATTGCCAAAGAACGAGTTGCAGTGATATCTTCCGCATCGCGAGAGAACTTCCATTTGAGACGGACATCCAGCAAGTCCAGGGAGAATGGTTGTTATTACAGTCAGATCCTGTGTCGCCACCCACGGAGAGTACTCGAATCGACAGCTATAGGCAAAAGTTCCTGGAACTGAAGACACCATCTGGTGAAACCAAATATCAGACCTTAGTTCGGATCGTCCGGGCAGCTCTGTCACTCTGTCATGGAAGTGCAGACGTAGAGAAAGGATTTTCTTGGTCAGCTCTGCTGATGACTAGCCTTCAAGCGTGTACAGAAGAGCGGACACTGAATGCTAAGGCTTTTGCTGCAGATGCGCTCCGCGACTATGAGAACAGACCAGAGCGTGTGCTGATCACAAAGAAGCTGCTTTGTCTGGCTAGATCAGCTATAGCCAGCTATGAACTATTCCTTATTGAACGAAGACAGGAAGAATCAGAGAGAGAGAAGCTTGAAGCTGAGTAGGAAGATGCTGAGATACTGAACAAGAAATCCAGGAGATGGCGCGGAAGAAGCAGAAAATAGCGGCCATAGAGTCAGACATTGTACGAAAAAAAAGAGTTGGTTAAGCAGAAGGAGATAGGCGATACCCTTCAGAGAGAGGCAGGGGATGGTTGAAGAAAGCTGTGGAAGAGAAGGACTTCCTGAACATTGGTCTTGCTCAAAGTATGCTGGAAGCAGCATTAAAAGCTCGCTCCAAAGAAAGGGAAAGAGTAGGGTAGATGATGTTGAATCAGTTGAAGTACTTGTTCTGAAGAGAAAATCCGAACTAATTGATCGCCTTTTGAAAAAGTCAAAGAAGTGATGACATAATATCCAGTGATTGCTTATACCTAGTCGTGGCGGACGCTTGTTTTCAATAAATCAGTTTTCGTTCCTAGTGCCATAATCGAAGTCGTACATTTACCGAAGTTATCGTTTTGTATAAGTAAATAAAGTCAGTTGAAGAAAAAAAATAAGGATTTCAGCCTTTCTGTCCGTAACTTTTCGGGCTCTCATAGGCCTGTGATGATCCCACAGTAGAAATTTCGATCCTTGTAATCCATCTGACTATGCTGTGACGGCTTCTGAGCAGTCACTTTTTGTCACTTTTTTGGTGTCCACAAGTAACTAAAGTCACTTTTTCGTGCACCTCGTCGCGGCCGACCCCTATATATATATATATATATATATATATATATATATATATATATATATATATATATATATATATATATATATATATATATATATATATATATATATATATATATATATATATATACAGGTTTTGGGGTTTACAAAATCTACTCCATTTTCTGACGTAGTGTGTTTTCACGCATTATACTGAATCATAGTTTGACGTATACAGTGTGTTTCAGTCCAGTTAAACATCCATCCCAACATTCCCTAAAATTTGTACATTGATGTTCCTGGCCATTCCAGAGATATTGCAAATAAACTCCTTTAACAGCCCTGTTCTGTTAAACATCTCTCAGTATGAATTGAAAATTTATAATTCCTGCACTCCTGAAAATTTGTAATACCTGCACTCCTGCAACTAATACTGCTGCTACTGCTGTTACTACCACTAATAATAATATGCTATTTCTGCTATTACTGCCACTACTCCTATGATATTAGCACTCCACAATAATGCTATCCACATGAAGTTGAAAATTTGACAGAATATTGAGGGGTAGTTTGATCCACATCAAAACACATTATGTGCATGCAGATCGTCAAAAGTGCGTACATCAAAAATGATTTTGGGTATTAAGTTGGAACTTTCATAGAATATCTTCTTTAAAAGTTTAATAATTTTTGATTTATTAAAGTTATAAAAGTAAAAACCTTTCAATTTTTTTCAATAAAGTGCAAATTATGTTCTGGCCTTGAGAAGGCATAAGGGTTGTGGGCCCGAATCATGCTAATTTCTGCTCGTTTTGAGTTTGACTCGGTTATTTATTTCAATTTCTGTTCGCTTTTGGTTTTTATTTATTTATTGATGCTGATTCATGGTAGTTAACAATTAATAAAATCAACTAAACTATTAAATAAACCAATTAAGCTAACAAAGCTAACAGTAAAACCATCATAGAACACCCTCTCAATGGGCTATCCCCACATACATAAACCGCAGGAGACTCCTAATACTTATAAAACACCCTTTCCTCAATAATTTTTCAACCAACAACTCTCCTCCCTTATCCAGTCCATAAACTGCATTTCTAAAGTCCCTTAACTCTTGACATTTCCTTAGAAAATACGACAAAATTTTCTCCCATTTTCCACACGTTGTCCAACTGAAAGGACCACTTTTAATCTTAATCCTTTCGAAATATCTTCTTTTTTCTCCGAGCAGAAAAAATGGAAATCCACCTGCCGAAATCTCTTAGGTATCAGGCAGCCAGTCCCAAGCCTGAAAAAGGAGGAGGGTTGGGCTGTGGGCCTGCAACACACTCCCGTGACCTTGAGGACATTCCTCAGGGAAACTGAAATAGCAATTGAAATATCGATATTGAGCCTCAGATTGAACCCCTTAATGATGACAACACCAGAGCGCCAAAGGACACGATTTATGAAAGCGAATAATAACCTGAAGTTTGGTTTTTGTAATGTACGAACGATATCTCAACCATTCAAATGAGAGCAAGTACGAAAAGTGATGACAGAATACCACCTTGACCTACTGGCATTCTCAGAAGCGTGGTGGACTGGCTCAGGAATAAAAAAGCTTGATGCTGACCTAACCATTATATACAGCGGTCCAGCAGATAAGCATGAAGCCGAAGTTGCCGTGATGATGCCAAAGCAGAACCAGAAGTCACTCTAAAAATGGACTCCTGTATCACCGAGAATATTAACTGCAAAGTTTTTGAGAACTCATGCTAAACTGTCAGTCGTTGTATTCTACGCTCCTGCAAATAAAGCCACTGATGAAGAAAAAGACATGTTACTGTAGATCATTTAAAGCCACAGCTAAGGATATAGCAAGACATGACGTTGCTAGCTCCCTTGGAGACTTTAACGCTAAAGTAGGAAATGACCGATCCTGCAACTCCCAAGTTCTTGGTCAACATGGTCAGGGTCAAAGAAATGAAAATGGGGAACTTGTAATATATTTTTCCCTAATGAATGACTGAAAATGGCGATCGAGTCTACAAGATGTTCGGGCCTACAGAGGTGTTGACGAATCAGATCATAACCTTATGATAGCCAAACTCTCTCTAAAATTAAGAAGATATGCAACAAAAGGACAGTCCCAAAACCTGTTTTGGACTCTGAGAAACTCCAGGACAAGCCATTAAAACAGGCTTTTACAATGGACCTATACAATAGATTTGAAGCTCTATCCATACCAGAGGAAGCTGAATATGAAATAGTATTGAAAGCTATAAAGGAATGCTACCACAAAATAGCTAAGTCAACCCTGGGATTCCGTAGGAGCCCTAAAAACCAGTGGCTCTCTAAGCAAACTTGGCAACTAATAGATGAAATAAAAAAGATAAGAATCTCTGTCCTCAAACAACAAGTCCCTGATCTTATTGTTTTCCAAAACGAGCAGTATAGAGCTGTTGATAAAACTGTCAAGAAAAATGCCCATATTGATAAGCGAAACGTTCTACAGCGTAAATTAATGGAAGCAGAAGAAGCAGCAAAAAGAGGATAATCAAGAACTGTTTACAGAATCACCAATAATATCATAGGGAAATGTCTGACAAACAGAGACAGTCGTGTCAGAGATCCATCGGGGGTACTGTTGACAGAACAGAGTGCAGTCAATAAACTATGGGCTAATCATTTCAAAATTTTACTAAATAGACCCGCCCCGACAGAGCCCCCTGACATTCCAGATTCCCATCTTCTTTGTGAATATCAGCACGGATCCGCCTTCTGCCAGTGAGATACTAGAAGCAGCAAAGAAACTGACAGAATAGAAGATCTCCGGGACTGGACCACATATCTGCCGAGATGATAAGGGCATCAATATCCTCATGTATCTCCCTTTGGTCTTTACTCTTCACTCGGATTTGGACAACGGCCAAAGTAGCATCAGACTGGAAGCATAGCACATTCATCAGGATATTCAAAAAAGGAGACGCTACCGAGCCGGGCAACTGGCGGGGTATAAGTCAAACTGGCGGGGCAACTGACGGGGTTTACTGTCAATACCTGGGAAGATCCTTTCACATATAATCCTATAGAGGATCCGAACACAACTTGATCATCACCTCCAAGACAAACAGTATGGCTTCTGGCCAAATCGCTCATATGCAGACCTTATATTCACGCTTAGACTTTTTACTGAAGAAGATAGGGAGTGGTGTTCAAAGATTTATATGATCATTGTGGACTTTGAGACAGCCTTCGACTCCTTAGATCGTGAAACCCCGAAAGTACAGGTCATCACATTAAGCCCCGAAGTCCAGGTCAATGATATTGACTTCTCAGATGACTTAACACTACTTGAGGCAAGCAAAAAGCAGCTTCAAGAATAACTTGACGACGTCACGGTAAAGGCAAACCATCTTGGCCTACGTTTGAATGCTGAAAAATCCAAATGCATGGTGACTAGTGACTCTCCTCTGTCCCTTAAATATGGCGACTGAAATGTTGAGAAAGTTGTCCAGTTCAAATATCTGGGAACTGAAGAACACCGCTCATTAAGAACACCTGCTCGATAGTAAAAGAAATACTCACCAGAATAGGACAGGCAAATGGTGCCTTCAACAAACTATGGCAAGTATGGAGACCTCAGAAATTTTCTCTGCGCCTGAAGCTATTACCTTTTCAACAGCAATGTTATGCCATTGCTACTCTACGCAGCAGAAACATGACACCTTAATTAAAAACAAGTGAGAAGAGTCTTGGCTTTTGAAAACTCGTGTCTTTGTAGAATATTGAACATCAACTGGTCGAAGAAGGTGACAAGCCAGTCCATCCTCTAATAACCAACCAACATCAACCTCTAATAACCAACCATCCGCAACAACCTCTAATAACCAACATCATCAGAATCCGAAGGTGCAGATATTTGAATCCACGTCCTACGTATGAATAACCAGACTCCCAAAGCAGCTTTACACTGACAGCCACCAGGAACTCGCAGCCAGGGAAGACCCAAAAACACACTGCACCATACCTACCAAAGAGATCTACGAAGCCTGCACACTTCCGTTCTTACCAGAATGGGAGGACATCACTGCAGTAGCACACATGAGGGAAGATTGGCGGCTTCTCCTTGATGCTCTGAGGCCTCAAGGGCACAGGCGGGTCTAAGGCAAGGTCTAAGAAAATATTGTCTCTGTAAGAAACTACACGTTTAATAACATCCCTAGACAACCCAGCTCCAAAATATACCTTCTTTGCGCGTGTCTCTTTTACCTTAGTATACAAGCCTAGAGAATCAGACGATCCAATCTAACACACAAATTTCTGAATGTCCTGTTAAACTAAAATTGACCGCACCTATTCAGAAATATTCTTTAGTTCCTTAACTTTACTATAACCTCCATTCCATTCACCTGAAATTCAACTGGAACCCAAAACTACCTTAATCTTTCCCATCGGTGGACATCTTCCTCCCTCTTCCAGAGACTTCACTATTGCTTCCCTTACTAACCTTTGTTTCTCCGCTCTTCCTTTCTTTCCTAATATTTCATCATCATTACTACCCTCCTGCTTTTTAAGTAAAAAATCCCAAACTATCAATCCTCTCACTTAATACTTGATTCCTTCTACAATAGTTTAATTGTAATCTTTGTAATTTACAGCATATATTCTATCAAAACCTCAAAGTTCTGCTCCATAATAATCCATTACCCTCTAAATATACCATGTTCTGCAACTTATTAACACTAACAACTAATCTAAAAACACTTCTCCCGTAGATATAAAACTAAAAATCCAAAAATATCTCTAGGTTCCTTCCTGGGTCAGCAAACAGGACAATATGATCAGCAAACAATAAGGCAAAGAACAAAGTCAAAGTAAGCTGTACCACATGAAACAGGTTTGCCTTACATTTTCCACTATATCCCCCAGATACAGTGGAAACAGTCTTAGAAAAACTAAGCAGCCTTGATTTACTCCTTTCACAACAACTCTAGAAAGAGACTTCCCTACCCGTAATGCCGTCTTAACTCCTAAATATATTTCAACTTAGATTTCCGTTGTTTGAGAATTGGGCAACTTAGATTGTTTTTATTATATGAGCTTTGCCTACTGGGAAAGCACCACAGGAATTTCAATGTAATAGGGATGACCAAAATTATTGGGCAGACTCATGACGGACAAATAGCTTCAACCTAATTGAAATTTGACTATTTAGAATATCAAACAGTTCGTGGTAACGAACTGTAAGTAAGGAGCGACCCGGCTCAATGGTAACCGAAACTCTAGAAAACGGGTTTTTGTTGCAGCCCTTCCCCTGGGAACTGTGGGGGATTAAATCATCGTAAAAGACATATTTATTAGATTTTCGACTATGCTAAACAAAATGGCTATCTCAAAATTTTAATTGGGTGACTTTGATAAAAAAATGAGCTTGGGAGGGGGCCTAGTTGCCCTCCATTTTTTTTGGTCACTTAAAAAGGGCACTAGAACTTTTAATTTCCGTTCAAATGAGCCCTCTTACGATATTCTAGGACCACTGGGTCGATATGATCACCCCTGGGAAATAAAAAAACAAAAAAAAAACAAATAAACACGCACCCGTGATCTTTCTTCTGGCAAAAAATGCAATATTCCACATTTTTATAGATAGGAGGTTAAAACCTCTAGAATAGGGTTCTCTGATACGCGGAATGTGACGGTGTGAATTTCATCAAGGTTCTATAATTTTTAGGGGGTCTTTCCCCCTTTTTTCAAAAATCAGCCAAATTTTCTCAGGCGCTTAATTTTTGATGGGTAAGATTAAACTTGATGAAATTTATATATTTGAAGTCAAAATTAAAATTTGATTCTTTTGATGTATGTATTGGTATAAAAATTCCGGTTTTTATAGTTTCGGTTACCATTGAACCGGGTCGCTCCTTACTTACAGTTCGTTACCACGAACTGTTTGATTATACGGATCAGTATTTTCTTTTTAAAGTTCAGGAAAGGATAGTTCCTAAAAATATTCCAGAAAATATTCCTGAAAAATATTCAAAAAACCTGTTCAAAAAAAATTAAAAATATGTTCAAAAGAAATGTCATTTAATTAACCTGGCACCTTTAGGAGTAATGTGGTATTATATGTTTTGATTGGCAGACTGACCGACATGGGTTCAATATTGTTTCAATTAAATTTTACAATCAAAACACAAATTTTCAATTCCTTCCAATGATGCATAGTCCCCTCGGAGAATGCTCTAACAAGCTTTTTGTCTTTTAAACAGTCAGACGAAGTTTAGTCCAACAAAATGATTTTTAAGGTGTCAAATCCTCTTAATCAAATAAATAAAAAATACACTCCACATTGTTAAGAAAAATCCAATTATTATCCAACCAGTTTTCGACCAATGCAGTACCCATACATAAAACGAACTCTTTCAATGCATATTCGACTTGCAAACTTTTATGAATTAGATATGTCTGATTCCATACATTGCGTCAGTCGTTTGTAATTAAAAAAGATAAAAATGTAACTTCTTCAAAACTATTTCTCAAAAAGATATACAGAAATCGATACCATTACCATCCCCTCCCTTTTAAAGAACCGTTCTGGTTCAAACAAGATGATATGCACAATGTCATCAGAGACTTCAAAGAGACACAAATTATAGGCATTATTGGCAAATTATAGGCATCTTAGCTCTATATAGAGTTCATCGCTTGTGCTCAGAAGTTAGTAACTTAAAGTTCAGGTGACTCAGATATTCTTAAAATTCACACGCCAGCATTATACACAAATCCATAACACTTATTGTGTCCATTGCACCCACTTCACCAGCCAGATACAGTTCAATCAATCCCTCATTGCACTACGTTTTAAAGTCTTCAACTGCAAGTCCAAGATATATGCTTTTCAGCCAAACTTAGACTGCAAGTCCAAAATGTACTTGAATAAGTTTAAATAAAACTGCCCGTGATCTTAGCTACGTTCAAATCTCGTGAATCTATAGATGTTAGTCATTTCAGAATGGAGTTGCATGAAAGATACGTAAAGCTCTACGTTCTTCTACGATTGCGCTCGGGCTGCATAGGAGCACAAATCAAACTTTATTTCATAGCTGGGAAAATAGCCGCACTTGTTTTAGCAAAACTCAAGTTTGGCTGTATTATAATTACTTCAGAAATGATAAATCTGGCAAATCTGGAAACTGGCGTAACAAAGGCATGGTACTGGCTGTTCAAGAAATGGCACCAACAGTCAATGGATATGTCAGAATGATCAGAGAGAGATAATGGTAAGAAGAATTAACGCGCAAAGTAAGGAGCAAAAACACAACCATGGAGCTAGTGACAAAAAAGATTTCACGCTTAGGCTGACTGGCAAATTCAGCAGCAGTGCAATCACTTAGAATAGACATGGTGAACTGTTCATGAGACGTCAGTGCATTTGAAATGGTGCAATCGGTGGTAGAAGAATCAGGCTTTATAATGACAGTAAAGGGGACCATTGGTATCTGGAATATTGGGTAACCATTAAGGTTCATCATAGTCAGCGCAATAGCCCTGCCTAAGTAAGGAACGATATTGGCACAATGTATTATTTTTTTTGTTGGGTTTAGAACAGGGCACTTCGTATGAAAGGAGTTGTCGTAGAGACTTCAAAACGGGCTCATTCGATTGGAAATTGAAAAGGCTAGTACCATTTTTAATAGTTAAAATTGATTGGAGGGCAACTAACCCCACACTCATGCCAATAATCTCCCCAATCAAATGTAATAAAAATTTTGAGATATCTATTTTGTTCAACGTAGTTGAAAGTTCTGGAAATTAGTTCTTTGAGGATGATAACCCCCTCAGAGCCCTGAGGGCAAGGGTTGTAAGAAGCTTCAAAAAGTGCTCATTCGATTGGAAATTGAAAGGGCTATTGCCCTTTTCAATTGTCAAAAGTGATTTGAGGGCGACTAAACCCCCTCTCACTCCCAAAATTTCCCATTGCCTTAACTTGCGCTCCAAGTGATTGGAGCACAATTACCCCCACCTCCCTCTCACGCCTACCTTTTCCCCAAACACATCCAATGGTAATTTTAAGATAGCCATTTTGTTCAACGTAATTGAAAGTTCTGGAAATTATGTCTTTGAGGATGACCAACCCCCCAGACCCCTCAGGGCAAGGTTTATAAGTCATGCTCTGGGGGAATATAAGGTTTTTTATAAAAAGAATTGTCGTAGAACCTTCAAAAAGGGCTAATTCGATTGTAAATTGAAAAGGCTAGTGTCCTTTTTAATAGTAAAAAGTGATTGGAGGGCAACTAAACCACTCTCTCGCGCCCACTTCCATAAACACATCCAATAAAAATTTTGAGATAGCCATTTTTTCAACGTAGTTGAAAGTTCTGGAAATTAGGTCTTGGAGGATGATAACCCCCTCAGAGCCGTCAGGGTAAAGGTTCAAAATTATGCCCTGGGGGATATAAGGTTTTTATAGAAAGTGTTGTAGTAGAAACTTCAAAAAGGGCTCATTTGATCTGAAATTGAAAGGTCTAGTGTCCTTTTGGATATTATTTATTGAAAAAAGTTTTTCCACAAAATAAGTTTTCCAGAGAAAAGTAAAGAACTCCATTAAACAAAAAATGAGAAAAAAATAAAATCAAATAATCTACCAAGCGTGAAACTACCACAAATCAGCATCGATAAATAAATGAAACCCAAAACGAACAGAAATTACAATAAATAACTGAGTAAAACTGAAAACGAGAAGAAAATAACATAAGTTGGGGTCAAAACCACTATGCTTTCCCATAGCCAGAGCATAATTTGCACTTTACCTTAAAAAATATAAATGTTTTGACTTTTGTAACTTTAATAAATCAAATAATATTAACATTTTGATTACTAAATATCAGTATGTGTATATTAAACTAACAATGCACATTCATTTGTGTTTTTTTCAGTAAATTGCAAATTATTATCTGGTCTTGGGAAGGCAAAGCGGTTAAAGGCATGGGGGTTAATTATTCTCCACTCACTTTTGACTATTAAAAAGGGCAATTTCAATTTCCAATTGAATGAGCCCTTTTTTAAATTTCTACAACAACTTGTCTATATAAACCTTATATTCCCCCAGGGCATAACTTACAACCCTTTCACTGAGGGTTCTGATGGGGTTATCATCCTCAAAGACCTAATTTTCAGAACTTTCGACTACGTTGAACACAATGGCTATCTCAAAATTTTGATTGGATGTGTTTGGGGAAATGTTGGGCGTGATAGGGGGGTTAGTTGCTCTCCAATCACTTTCGACTATTAAAAGTGCACTAGGCCTTTAAATTTTCAATTTAATGAGCCTTTTTTGAAGTTTAAGTTTTGCCCCCACGGCAAAACTTAAGACCCTTGCCCCGAGGGCTGTGGGGGTGGAGGGGTCGTCATTTTTAAAGACCTAATTTCGAAAACTTTCAACTACGTTGAATAAAACGGCTATCTAAAAATGTTGATTGGAAGTGTTTGGGGAAAGGTGGGCGTGGGAGGGGGGTTAGTTGCCCTCAAACCACTTTCGAGACTATTAAAAACGGCACTAGACCTTTGAATTTCTAATCGAATGAGCCCTTTTTGAAGTTTCTACGACAGAGATTTCAGTAAAAACTTATATGCCCCAGGGCATAAAATATCACCCTTGTCCTGAGGACTGTGGGGGGAGTGTTCTAATCAAAGGTATAATTTTCTGAACTTTAAACTGCGTGGAACAAAATAGCTATCTCAAAAATTTTGATTGGATGTTTTTAGGGAAATGGTGGGCGTGGAAGGGGTGTTAGTTGCCTTCCAGTCATTTTTCACTATTAAAAAGGGCACCAGCCATTTCAATTTCCAATTGAATGAGCCCTTTTTGAAGTTTCCACGACAATGCGTTCTGCCCTTTGAATTTCAAATCGAATGAGCCTTTTTTGAAGTTTCTACGACAAAAATTTCTTTAAAAAAACTTATCTGCCCCCAGGGCATAACTTACAACCATTGCCCTGAGGGCTGTGGGAGAGTGTCCTCCTCAAAACATAATTTCTATCTGGAAATCAACTACGCTTGAACAAAATGGCTATCTGAAAATTTTGATTGAATGTGTTTGGGAAAAATATGGGCGTGAGAGGGGGGCTAGTTGCCCTCAAATCACTTTCGACTATTAAAAAGGGCACTAGACCTTTGAAATTCCAATTGAATGAGCCCTTTTTCAAGTTTGTACGACAAAGATTTCAATAAAACTTACATACCCCAGGGCATAACTTATAACCCTTGCCCTAAAGACTGTGGGGGTCTTTCTAGAACATCCTAGAACTTTCAACTACGTTGAACAAAATGGCTGTCTGAAAATTTTGATTTCATGTGTTTGGGGAAAAGTTGAGCGTGAGAGGGGGGTTAGTTGCTCTCCAATCACTTTTGACTATGCAAAAGGGCACTAGTCCTTTCAATTTCCGGTCGTATGAGCTTTTTTTGAAGTTTCTACGACAACACTTTCTATAAAACCTTATATGCCCCCAGGGCATAACTTACAACCCTTGTCCTGAGGGCTGTGGGGGAGAGTCCTCCTCAAAAATATAATTTCTATCAGGAAATCAACTACGCTGAACACAATGGCTATCTCAAAATTTTGATTGGATGTGTTTCGGGAAATGGTGGGCATGGAAAGGGTGTTAGTTGCCTTCCATTCACTTTCGACTATTAAAAAGGGCCTAAAGCCACTCCGATTTCCAATTGAATGAGCCCTTTTCGAAGTTTCTACGACAACTTCTTCGGTACGAAGGGCCCTGGTCTAAAGGAAAAAAATAATACATTATGCCAACATCCTTCTTATATGCCCCCAGGGCATAACTTAAAACCCTTGCCCTGAAGCTTCTGGGGGAGTGGCCTCATCAAAAATATATTTTCTATCAGAAAATCAACTACGCTGAACAAAATGGCTATCTCAAAATTTTGATTGGATGTGTTTCGGGAAATGGTGGGTGTGGAAGGGTTGTTAGTTGCCTTCCAATCACTTTCGACTATTAAAAAGGGCATAAGCCACTCCAATTTCTAATTGAATGAGCCCTTTTCGAAGTTTCTACGACAACTTCTTCGATACGAAGTGCCCTGGTCTAAAGGAAAAAAAATGCTAAATATAAATATAATATGTAATATAATAATACATTGAATATAATATAATATATAAAATAGGGGCATAGGGTTTTGGGGTTCTAAACCCCTATGCTTTCTAAAAGCCAGAATATAATTTTTACTTTACTGAAAAAAATTCTTTTAAATGTTCTCATTTTTATAACATAAGAAATCAAAAATTAATCAAGATTTTAAGGAATAAATATCAGCATATGTACCCTATATTAACCTCACAATGCACGTTTTTTACAGTAAATTCATTTAAATTTTTTTCAGTAAAGTACAAATTATATTTTGGCTTTTAGAAAGCATAGGTGTTTATAACCCTACTCATAGTAATTTCTGCTCGTTTTGAGTTTGACTCTATTGTTTATTTTAATTTCTATTTGTTTTGGGTTTTATTTATTTATTGATACTGATTTGTGTTAGTTGTATGCTTGGATGATTGTTTGATTCTATTTTTGTTCATTTTTGGTTTAATGGAGTTGTTTACTTTTTTCTTGAAAAACTTATTTTGTGAAAAAGCTGTTTTAATTAATAACGAAAAAATACAAGATTTAAACACCTCAACGAAGTCACAACTAAATAACTATTATTATAAACGGGGTCACAAGTTGCGACCACGGTGTACTCTGACGAGACTGACTTCAAAAATATTTCAAAACCGTGACAATGACACAACAACAAAATGAAACAATAAGCGGGCAAATCACTAGAACATTGAAAAGAAATGTATAAAAATAGTCTTTATAGACGTACCTAACTTGCAAATTAGCTATTGCAATATGTACAAAGCCATAATTTTGTCTGGCGATTAAGTGACTGAATTATGGCCCCTTAATTAACCCTAATTTAGGTGTTCAGCTGCTTCTAATTTCAGCACGGGTGCGTGGATATCACTTGGTCCAAGCTCTTATTTGAAATCTTCAAAGTGAGGTAGAATCAATCTCATTTTGGTTCGAACTATCAAATAGTTATTTTGGTTTAAGTCAAATCCCTCGCGTGTCAGTCGAGCTGTTTGTGGGAGTTGGTCTAGTTGCTGTTCTATAAACAGAGTGAGATGTGCTATTTATTCTAACAGTTGGAAACATAGTATTTGAACTGTAAGAATTCAAAGTATTGTGAGGCTAATTAAGTCTCAGTGGGGCTAACATGGCCAGTGGGAGTTAACTTTCGAGAGGAAATTAAAATATCGAATCAATCGTCATTACTATTAATGTCAGGAGGAACTGATGGTAAACTCTCCTCTTTCTTTCAACGGGCTATTCCTGTCAAAACACGTGAGTGACCTTCTGACTTTTTTGGTGACATAATTTATTTCTCCAGCCATTTCAACAATCCCAAAAGGACTAAGGGACGACCGATATATCGGCCGACCGATATTATCAGGGCGATATAAGGGTCTTTGTCACTATCGGATATAAAAAAAGTATCAGTTATCGACCGATATATATATATTTTTTTTATACTTAACTTGTCGAGAAGATGGCACCAGATTTCTTCAGGTAATTTTTGCTTATCGAGTCCTTTGGGGTGGAGCCACCAGCTAAATCTGACGATGGTGGAGAGACCAGTAGAGGTGAGTCCAATGAAATCAAAGTATATTTGTTGTCAATACTTGTCAATGCACACCCGGTGCAGCAATGCTCTAAATGTATGGTGACTTCAAGAACGGCCATCCTCCCCTCTACCAGAACAACTAAAAAGAATACGTTAAACCACACATTTCTGTTTAATGAATGTTCACTTGCGTGGATGAATGATCCAAGACTCAATTGGTTAAAACCAAGATATCAAGTCAGGGGCTCAGCTAAGGGAGAGAGGGGATGTTTTAAGGTTGGGAGAAGGGGAGTTCCCAGATGTCGCCACCGCGTGTCAACACCTTTGGAAATTTACCTTGGAAATTAACCTAGTGTGTCCGCATTTGTCGGTATATTGGACGATTTTGTCGACACATTCTTTAAATCCCTCCTCAAAACTTAAAACTCTAGCTACATCCCTTTATCAAGTGTGCCTAGCATGGATTCATTAGTAAGAGACCATATCATATGAAAGTAAAGTAAAATTTTCATATTAATATGTGACTGGTTAAAATTTAAGTCCTACTATTGAAATTTGGGTTTTTAATAATCAATTTCAATAAATATCTTACGCCTCTTTCAATCAGATTTTCACGTATTTTTGCTTATAACCTGCTTCGTTAGTTAAATTTTTTCTTATTTGTCACTTGCACAAATATCCGCCATTTCGTTTGTGTGCTCAGGAGCGGATCAGAAAAGGTAAAAAAAGCAAATAATTCTTGTAAATAGCCTAAATTTTAGAATCCACAGTGAATTATTGAGGCTGTTCGTTGGTGGGTAGTAGACCAGGAAGAAACATGTGAGTATGAATATCGACAGAGAAGAAGGGAAGGGGGGCTTAAACTTTAGGTAAGGTTTTTTTCCGGAGGGGAATTTATCGGCCCAATCCTATCGACTGGCAACGCAGCATTGTGCTTAAACATGATTACACATGAGACATTGCTTTAACATAAGACAAAAGCTAGCGAAATTGAGCCAACAATATGATCTTTGTTGATGATAGACATAGTGCACAAAATTATTCTTCAGGTCACGGTGTTGATTTTCAAAAATCCTATTGTTTTTGGGTGTGCACTTGAAGAAAAACTTCGCTCAATATGGACACTAGTGCTGATATTAGTGACATGTTTTGTTTTTAAAAGGCATATCATTATCAGAAAATAAAATTCTTGGAAAACATAAAACAAGACAGCTCTTTCACAATTACCTTTTAAAATGTTCCAGCTTTTGCGTCCACTAGAAAAATCAAATGAAGATGGCGGCTGAAATAATCCATCACTTAAGACATAATTATGGAACCTCACTGGTTTCAGAAGCGAACCAAATCAACAAAAAAATTTCTCAAATTACTGACGGTATTGGTAAATTCTGAAACGGAGAACCTGGGCAAATTCAATGCTTTCCGACGTAGACACGTTTCAAAAGTAACACAATACATCTTGCCAACTGCATAGATATTTGAAAACCAAATTTGGTCTCCAGACCTCTCAATCATTTTTCTTGTACTCAAATGGGTAGAGAACGGGGAACGGTGAAATGCTTCCATTATCTCCAGAATCAACTTTGATTGCAACACTGGAACAACATGAATTTCGGGTCTAATGAATCTTCTGGAATGAAATAACGTATGCACCAAAACACCTCCCATAAAAAAAAATTTTGAAATTCTCATGGATAACCTTTTGTTCCACACCCAAAGGCATTACATCTTTGCAGTGCAAATACACCATTACTGCTTGAGTAAACCGGTCTCTTTTTTGCTTCGTTTAAACATAGCCGTGTCTAAATTCGGCGGCGAAGTTAAAGCAGAAACCACTTCTCAAACAGCATTGGCTTGTAGCCTTGACATGTGATCGAAAGTGCAAATCCGCCTTCCTTGACGGAAAACAACTTCAGAATTAAATTCTTAGAGTGTTAAAGATCAACTGGCTAAGTAAGCGGCCAGTGGGATCCTTAATAGCCATGACATCGTTTTCAGTTCCTTCAAATTCTTTGGATATTGCAAATTCTGAACTGCCCGAATTTTTTGAGGGGATGGATTTGATGATACCCTCGTCCAAAATTTGACCAAAGATTGAAATAGACGTCACCAAAAACTTGTATTTTGATGAGCTAATTCAGGTGAGCCTTTCAGAGAATGTTGAGGGGAGTGTTGAACTGAATCAAAACCCGTTATGTGGGTACGGATTCTCAAAAAAGTGTAACTCATGAATAACTGGGTATATTAATTTGGAACTTTCAGGAAAATGATAAGGAAGATGATCAAAAAGGGATTTTTGCATGCTACCACTACTACTACAACAACTTCTACGAGTACTGTTACCACTACTACTACTACTACATACTACTACCATATTACTCGGGTTACAATAGTGAGGGAAATTTTGAACTAAATCAAAAGACACAATTTGCACACACATTTTCAAAAGAGCGTATCTCAAGATTCGATTTGGTTATTATGTTGGAACTTTCAGAGAATGGTAAAAGGGGGAATCATCTGACCAGAAGCCAATATGTGCATGCTACTACTAATACTTCTATCACTGCTACGTTTATTACTAGTACTACTACTCCAGCTACGACTTCTATAGCAACTACTCGTAATGGCAATATGTTATTACTGCTGGTGCTACTAGTATTACCACTATTACTACGAGTAATACTAGATAATACTACTACTTCGGAACTAAATATGCAAATACTACTTCTATGACTTCTATTACAATTCTTCCTAAGGGTATGAAGGGGATATTTTCTAGTTGTTTTTTTCGGAGGGGGGGGGGTGAACTTATTCACAACACACTGTCTGAATGCAGGTTGTCAAAAGCACGTTACACCAACATCTTAGGAACAGTTTGGTGTGTGAAGTTGAAACTAACAGGGCTTGTTGTTAGGGATGTTGAACTTACCAAAAGTAAGTATTTGCATCCTTCTGTTACTGCTTCTACTCATTCTAGCTAAGGCTACTACTATCAATTCTACTGCTACTACTACTGCTCATACTAAAACAAAGGCCATTAAGGCAAACATTTTGGGAAACATTGAAACTGTATGGATCTAAATCGATACATAATATGCCCACAGAGGTTGTTAAGATGACATATCAGAAATACTTCAGGGATAGTTCATGGTAAAAGATTTTAACTTTCAGCGTGCATTGAATGGGATGCTGAAGAAACAAAAGGTGCAACGCGCATTAAAAAAACTTTTTTCACAAAATACGTTTTTCAAAGAAAAGTAAAGAACTCCATTAAGCAAAAAATGAGCAAAAATAAAATCAAATAATCTACCAAGCTCGAAACCACCACAAATCAGCATCGATAAACAAATGAAATCCAGAACGAACAGAAATTACAATAAATAACCGAGTCAAACACAAAACGAGCGGAAATTAACATAAGTTGGGCGCAAAACCCATGCCTTCTCTAGGCCAGAACGAAATTTGCACTTTGCTGAAGAAAATACAAATGTTTTTACTTTTATAACTTTAATAAATCAAATAATTTTAACATTTTGATTACTAAATATCAGTATATGTATATTAAACTGAAAACGCATATTCATTTGTATTTTTCCAGTAAAGTGCAAATTTTGTTCTGGCCTTGGGAAGACATAGGGGTTTTGCGCCAAACTTATGTTAATTTCTGCTCGTTCTGAGTTTGACTCGGTTATTTATTGTAATTTCCGTTCGTTTTCAGTTTCATTTATCTATTGATGCTGATTTGTGGTGGTTTCGAGCTTGGTAGATTATTTGATTTTATTTTTGCTCATTTTTGTTTAATGGAGTTCTAAACTTTCTTTGAAAAACTTATTTTGTGGATTTTTTTTAATTAATTTTTGTTCGTTTTATATTGACATAGTCTTTTCAGGGAAAAAGAAAATAACACTTTAAATCTTTTCTTTTTTTGAGACTTTATAGTTTGGCCTGTTATTTGTATGCTGGAGAAAAATTTTCAGCAATTTTTAACAACATACACCCTTTGAAAAATCTGGACAGTGTGAGCCTGTTTTGAAGTTTCTACGACAACGACTTAAACCCTTGCCCTTAGGGTTGTGGGGGGGGTGTCCTCCTCAAAAACATATTTTCTATCTGGAAATCAACTACGCTGAACAAAATGGCTATCTCAAAATTTTGATTGGATGTGTTTGGGGGAATGATGGGCATGGGGGGGGGGGCTATTTGCCCTCCAATGACTTTCGACTATTAAAAAAGGTACTAGCCCTTTGAATTTCCAATCGAATGAGCAGGTTTTGAAGTTTCTACGACAACGCCTTCTAAAAAGACCTTATATGCCCCCAGGGCATAGCTTAAAACCATTGCCCTGATGGATATGGGGGAGTGTCTGCCTCTAAAACATATTTTCTATCTGGAAAGCAAGTACGCTGAACAAAATAGCTATCTCAAAATTTTGATTGGATGTGTTGGGGGGCAGGAGGGGCGTGGGAGGGGGGGGGGGCTAGGTGCCCTCCAATCACTTTCGACTATTAAAAAGGGTACTAGCCCTTTGAATTTCCAATCGAATGAGCTTTTTTTGAAGTTTTTACGACAACGCCTTCTATAAAAACTTTATATGCCCTCGGGGCATAACTTAAAACCCTCGCCCTTAGGGTTGTGAGGGAGTGTCCTCCTCAAAAATATATTTTTTATCTGGAAAACAACTACGCTGAACAAAATGGCTATCTCAAAATTTTGATTGGATGTGTTTTGGGGAATGATGGGCGGGAGGGGGGCTAGCTGCCCTCCAATCACTTTCGACTATTAAAAGGGCACTAGCCACTCCAATTTCCAATCGAATGAGCCCTTTTTGAAGTTTCTACGACAACGCCTTCTATAAAAACCTTAGATTCCTCCAGGGCATAAATTAAAACCCTTGCCCTGAGGATTGTGGGGGAGTGTCCTCCTCAAGAATATATTTTCTATCTGGAAATCAACTACGCTGAACAAAATGGCTATCTCAAAATTTTGATTGGATGTGTTTGGGGGAATGATGGGTGTAGAGGGGGGGGGCTAGTTGCCCTCCGATAACTTTCGACTATTAAAAAGGGTACTAGCCGTTTGAATTTCCAATCGAATAATCCTGTTTTGAATTTTCTACGACAAAGCCTTCTATAAAAAACTTATATTCCCCCAGGGCATAAATTAAAACCCTTTGTCTGAGGGTTGTGGGGGAGTGTCCTCCTCAAAAGCATATTTTCTATCTGGAAATCAAAAGGGTACTATTAAAGAACTATTAAAAAGGGTATTATCTCTTATAATTTCCAATCGAATGAGCGTGTTTTGAAGTGTTTACGACAACACCTTCTATAAAAAACCTTGTATGCCCCCAGGGCATAGCTTAAAACCCTTGCCTTGAGGGTTTTGAGGGAGTGTCCTCCTCAAAAACATATTTTCTATCTTGAAATCAACTACGCTGAACGCAATGGCTATCTCAAAATTTTGATTGGATATGTTTTGGGGGAATGATGGGCGTTGGGGGGGCTAGTTGCCCTCCAATCACTTTCAACTATTGAAGAGGGTACTATCCCTTTGAATTTCCAATCGAATGAGCCTCTTTTGAAGTTTCTACGACAACGCCTTCTATAAAAAAGGGCATAACTTAAAACCCTGGCCCTGAGGGTTGTGGGGGAGTGTCCTCCTCAAAAACATATTTTACATCCGGATATCAACTATGCTGAACAAAATGGCTATCTCAAAATTTTCATTGGATGTGTTTGGGAGAATGATGTGCGTGAAGGGGGGGGGGCTAGTTGCCCTCCAATCACTTTTGACTATTAAAAAGGGCACTAGCCACTTCAATTTCTAATCGAATGAGCCCTTTTGAAGTTTCTACGACAACTCTTTCAATAAAAACTTTATATACCCCCAGGGCATAACTTACAACCCTTGCACTGAGGGCTCTGAAAAGGTTATCATCCTAAAAGACAAAATTTCCAGAACTTTCAACTACGTTGAAAAAAATGGATATCTCAAAATTTTAATTCGATGTGTTTGGGAAAATGGTGGGCTTGAGGCGTTATCCATCACTTTCAACTATTAAAAAAGGCACTAGCCCTTTCAATTTCCAAATGAATGAGACCTTTTGAAGTTTCTACTACAACGCTTTCAATAGAAACTTTATATGCCCCCAGGGCATAACTTACAACCCTCGCCCTGAGGGCTGGGGGGGAGGGGTTGTCATCCTTAAAGACCTAATTTCCAAAAAATGGCGATCTAAAAATTTTGATTGGATGTGATTGGGGAAAAGGTTGGCGTGAGAGGGGGTTAATCTCCCTCAAAGCACTTTTGACAATTAAAAAGGGTACTAGTCCTTTAAATTTCTAATTGAATGAACCCTTTTTCAAGTTTCTACGACAAAGATTTCAATAAAACCCTTATATGCCCCCAGGGCATAACTTATAATCCTTGCCCTGAGGGATTTGGGGGAGTGTCCTCCTTAAAATATGTTTTCTATCTGAAAATCAACTACCCTGAAAAAAATGGCTATCTCAAAATTTTTATTGGATGTGTTTGGGGGAATGATGGATGTGGGGGGGGGGGGGCAAGTTGCCCTCAAATCACTTTCGACTATTAAAAAGGGCACTAGCCCTTTGAATTTCCAGTCAAATGAGCTTTGATTGAAGTTTCTACGATAACACCTTCTTTAAAAACCTTATATACCCCTAGGGTATTACTAAAAACCCTTGCCTTGAGGGCTGTGAGGGAGTGTCCTCCTCGAAAACATATTTTCTATCTGGAAATTAACTACGCTGAACAAAATGGCAATCTCAAAATTTTGATTGGATGTGCTTGGGGGCATGATGGGCGTGGTGGGGGGGGGTGTTAGTTGCCCTCCAATCACTTTCGACTATTAAAAACGGTACTAGCCCTTTGAATTTCCAATTGAATGGGCCTGTTTTGAAGTTTTTACGACAACGCCTTCTATAATAACCTCATATGCCCCCAGGCCATAACTTTAAACCCTTGTCCTGAGGGTTTTGAGGGAGTTTGCTCCTCAAAAATATATTTTCTATCTGGAAAACAACTATGCTGAACAAAATGGCTATTTCAAAATTTTGATTGGATGTGTTTTGGGGAATGATGGAAGTGGGGGGGCTAGTTTCCCTCCAATCACTTTCGACTATTAAAAAGGGTACTAGCCCTTTGAATTTCCAATCAAATGAGCCTGTTTTGACAGCGCCTTCTATAAAAACCTTATATGCCCCCAGGGAATAACTTAAAACCCTTGCCCTGAGGGTTTTGGGGGAGCGTCCTCCTCAAAAACATATTTTCTATCTGGAAATCAACTACGCTGAACAAAATAGCTATCTCAAAATTTTGATTCAATGTATTTGGGGAATGTTGGGCGTGGGGGGGGTAGTTGCCCTCCAATCACTTTCAACTATTAAAAAGGGTAATAGCCCTTTGAATTTCCAATCGAATGAGCCTGTTTTTGAAGTTTCTACGACAACGCCTTCTATAAAAACCTTATATAACCCCTGGGCTTAACTTAAAACCCTTGCCTTGAGGGATGTGGGGGAGTTTCCTCCACAAAAACATATTTTCTATCAGGGAATATATTACGCTGAACAAAATGGTTATCTAAAAATTTTGATTGGATGTGTTATGGGGAATGATGGGCGTGGGGGGGGCTAGTTGCCCTCCAATCCCTTTCGAATATTAAAAAGGGCACTAGCCACTCCAATTTTCAATCGAATGAGCCCTTTTCGAAGTTTCTACAACAACACCTTCTATAAACACCTTATATGCCCCCAGGGCATAACTTAAAACCCTTGCCCTGAGGGTTGTGGGGGAGTGTCCTCCTTAAAAACATATATGCTATCTGGAAATTAACTATGCTGAACAAAGTGGCTAATTCATAATTTTGATTGGATGTGTGGGGGAATGATGGGCCCGGGGGGGGGGGGTTGGCTAGTTACCCTACAATCACTTTCGACTATTAAAAAGGATACTAGCCCTTTAAATTTCCAATAGAATGAGCCTGTTTTGAAGTTTCTAAGACAACACCTTCTATAAAAACCTTATATGCCCCCAGGGCATAACTTAAAACCCATGCTCTGAGGGTTTTGGGGGAGTGTCCTCCTCAAAAACATATTTTCCATCTGGAAATCTACTACGCTGAACAAAATATTTATCTCAAAAATTTGATTGAATGTATATGGGGGAATGATATGCGTGGGGGGGGGGAGGAGGTAGCATTCACTCCCTATTAAATCTTAAACATATCGATATTCAATCGCACTGCCTATCGGTTTAATCTGTATTGATGTTTTTAGGACAACGCCTTCTATAAAAGCACTATATGCTCCCAGGCCATAACTTAAAACCCTTGCCCGGAGGGTTGTGGGGGAGTGTCCTCCTCAAAAAATATTTTCTATATAGAAATCAACTATGCTGAACAAAATGGCTATCTCAAAATTTTGATTGGATGTGTTTGGGGAAATGATTTGCGTAGGGGGGGGGGGGGCTAGTTGCCCTCCAATCACTTTCGACGATTAAAAAGGGCACTAGCCACTCCAATTTCCAATTGAATGAGCACTTTTGAAGTTTCTACGACAGCACTTTCAATTAAAACATTATATGCCCCCAGGGCATGACTTACAACCCTTGCACTGAGGGCTCTGAGGGGGTTATCATCCTAAAAGACAAAATTTCCAAAACTTTCAACTACGTTGAACAAAATGGATAAATCAAAATTTTAATTCGATGTGTTAGGGAAAATGGTGGGCGTGAGAGGGGCTTTAGTCGCTATCCATCACTTTCAACAATTAAAAAAGGCACTAGCCCTTTCAATTTCCAAATGAATGAGCCCTTTTGAAGTTTCTACGACAAAACTTTCAATAGAAACTTTATATGCCCCCAGGGCATAACTTACAACCTCTGCCCTGAGGGCTGTGGGGGGAGGGGTTGTCATCCTTAAAGACCTAATTTCCAAAAAATGGCTATCTAAAAATTTTGATTGGATGTGTTATGGGAAAAGGTGGGCATGAGAGGGGAATAGTTGCCCTCAAATCACTTTTGACTATTAAAAGGGTACTAGTCCTTTGAATTTCAAATCGAATGAGTCCTTTTTCAAGTTTCTACGACAAAGATTTCAATAAAAAACCTTATATGCCCCCAGGGCATAACTTATAATCCTTGCCCTGACTGTTGTGGGGGAGTTTCCTCCTCAAAAATATGTTTCCTATCTTGAAATAAACTATAATGAACCAAATGGCTCTCTCAAAATTTTTATTGGATGTGTTTGGGGGAATGATGGGTGTGGGGGGGGCTAGTTGCCCTCCAATCACTTTCGACTATTTAAAAGGACACTAGCTCTTTGAATTTCTAGTCAAATGAGTTTCAACGACACGAATGACTTCTAAAATCGAATGAGCCTGTTTTGAAGTTTCTACGACAACGCCTTCTGTAGAAACCTTATATGCCCTGAAACCCTTGCCCTGAGGGTTGTGGGGGAGTGTGCTCCTCAAAAATATATTTTCTATCTGAAAATCAACTACGCTGAACAAAATGGCTATCTCAAAATTTTGATTGGATGTTTTTGGGGGAATTATGGGCGTTGAGGGGGGGGGGGGGATAGTTGCCTTCCAATCACTTTCGACTATTTAAAAGGGCACTAGCTCTTTGAATTTCTAGTCGAAAGTTTCTAGGACAGCGCCTTCTTTAAAAACCTTATATACCCCCAGGGCATAACTTAAAACCCTTGCCCTGAGGGATGTAAGGGAGTTTCCTCCTCAAAAACATATTTTCTATCTGGAAATCAACTACGCTGAAAAAAATGGCTACCTCACAATTTTGATTGGATGTGTTTGGGGGAATGAAGGGCGTGGGGGGCTAGTTGCTCTCCAATAACTTTCAACTATTAAAAAGGGTACTAGCCCTTTGAATTTCCAATCGAATGATCCTGTTTTGAAGTTTCTACGACATCGCCTTCTATAAAAATCTTATAAGCCCCCAGGCCATAACTTAAAACCCTTGCTCTGAGGGTTGTGAGGGAGTGTCCTCCTCAAAAACATATTTTTTATCTGGAAATCAACTACGCTGAAAAAAATGGCTACCTCACAATTTTGATTGGATGTGTTTGGGGGAATGAAGGGCGTGGGGGGCTAGTTGCCCTCCAGTCACTTTCAACTATTAATAAGGGTACTATCTCTTTGAATTTCCAATCGAATGAGCCTGTTTTGAAGTTTCTACGACAACGCCTTCTATAAAAACCTTATATGCCCCAAGGCCCTAACTTAAAACCCTTGCTCTGAGGGTTGTGAGGGTGTGTCCTACTCAAAAACATATTTTCTATCTGGATAACAACTACGCTGAAACAAAATGGCTATCTCAAAATTTTGATTGGATATGTTTGGGGGAATGATGGGCGTTGGGGGGGGGGGCTAGTTGCCCTCCAATCACTTTCGACTATTAAAAAGGGTATTATCTCTTATAATTTCCAATCGAATGAGCCTGTTTTGAAGTGTTTACGACAACGCCTTCTATAAAAAACCTTGTATGACCCCAGGGCATAACTTAAAACCCTTGCCCTGAGGGTTTTGAGGGAGTGTCCTCCTCAGAAACATATTTTCTATCTGGAAAACAACTACGCTGAACAAAATGGCTATCTCAAAATTTTCATGGGATATGTTTTTGGGGAATGATGGGCGTTGGGGGGGCTAGTTTCCCTCCAATCACTTTCGACTATTGAAAAGGGTACTATCCCTTTGAATTTCCAATCGAATGAGCCTGTTTTGAAGTTTCTACGACAACGCCTTCTATAAAAAACCTTATATGCCCCCAGGGCATAACTTATAATCCTTGCCCTGAGGGTTGTGGGGGAGTGTCCTCCTCAAAATATTTTTTCTATCTGAGAATCAACTACCCTGAAAAAAATAGCTATCTCAAAATTTTTATTGGATGTGTTTGGGGGAATGATGGATGTGGGGGGGGGGGGGCTAGTTGCCCTCTAATCACTTTCGACTATTAAAAAGGGCACTAGCCCTTTGAATTTCCAGTCGAATGAGCTTTGATTGAAGTTTCTACGATAACACCTTCTTTAAAAACCTTATATACCCCTAGGGTATTACTTAAAACCCTTGCCTTAAGGGTTGTGAGGGAGTGTCCTCCTCGAAAACATAATTTCTATTTGGAAATTAACTACGCTGAACAAAATGGCAATCTCAATATTTTGATTGGATGTGCTTTGGGGCATGATGGGCGGGGTGGGGGGGGGTGTTAGTTGCCCTCCAATCACTTTCGACTATTAAAAACGGTACTAGCCCTTTGAATTTCCAATTGAATGAGCCTGTTTTGAAGTTTTTACGACAACGCCTTCTATAATAACCTTATATGCCCCCAGGCCATAACTTAAAACCCTTGTCCTGAGGGTTGTGAGGGAGTGTCCTCCTCAAAAATATATTTTCTATCTGGAAAACAACTACGCTGAACAAAATGGCTATTTCAAAATTTTGATTGGATGTGTTTGGGGGAATGATGGACGTGGGGGGGGGGCTAGTTACCCTCCAATAACTTTCGACTATTAAAAAGGGTACTAGCCCTTTGAATTTCCAATCAAATGAGCCTGTTTTGACAGTGCCTTCTGTAAAAACCTTATATGCCCCCAGGGCATAACTTAAAACCCTTGCCCTGAGGGTTTTGGGGAAGCGTCCTCCTCAAAAACATATTTTCTATCTGGAAATCAACTACGCTGAACAAAATGGCTATCTCAAAATTTTTATTGAATGTATTTGGGGGAATGTTGGGCGTGGGGGGAGGGTAGTTGCCCTCCAATCACTTTCAACTATTAAAAAGGGTACTAGCCCTTTGAATTTCCAATCGAATGAGCCTGTTTTGAAGTTTCTACGACAACGCCTTCTATAAGAACCTTATATACCCCCAGGGCATAAGTTAAAACCCTTGCCCTGAGGGTTTTGGGGGAGTTTCCTCCACAAAAACATATTTTCTATCTGGAAATCAACTACGCTGAACAAAATGGCTATCTCAAATTTTAATTGAATGTGTTTTGGGGAATGATGGGCGTGGGGGGGCTACTTTCCCTCCAATCACTTTCGACTATTAAAAAGGGCACTAGCCACTCCCATTTCCATTCGAATGAGCCCTTTTCTAAGTTTCTACGACAACTCCTTCGATACGAAGTGCCCGGGTATGGAGAAAAAAAAACAAAAACAACACATTGTGCCCATATCGTTCTATACTTAGGCAGCGCTAGCGCGCTGCCTATGATATTGCTACTCCACAAGCTAAGAGTATTACGGTGAAGCTTTTAAGGAATTTTCAGACGGATGTTGAACTAAATCAAAATGTTTTAGTGCCATTTTTAAGAGTCAAAACAGATTGGGGGGTAAGCAGCTATTCTTCCGAGACTATTCATTTTCCAAACACATCCAGTCAAAATTTTGTAAGTCATTTTGTTCAGCATAGTAGAGCGGCCCAGTAACTATTTCTCTAGGGATATTGATTTTGTAAACCCCCCAATGATCTAATCGGCCCTTTAGGCTTTAAAATTAATTGTTGCTTTAAAAATAAATCAGAAGTTAATATGTTTATGTATTCCTAAAAAATATAACGAAAACGACTGGGGGTATTAAGTTGAAAGTTTCAATGCTACTACTATTACTAACTTTGCTCTTACTATTTAAATGAATCAAAAGAGTATAAGTGTATTCAGGTTGTTAAAGAGCATAGAAAGTTTTTTTCGGAAAGATATTATATTTTATTTTTCAGTCGAACTTGAGGGGGTGTAAAATTAATTTAATAAATACTATTTGTGGGAGGATTCAACATTAGTGAAAAGGTTTCTCCAACATAAAAAATAGCAAACTATGGATTCTTATATGAAAAAACCGTAAAAATAAAAAAAAACTGACAAAAGAGACTACGTCAGTAAAAAATGAACATAAATTATTTTAAAAACTTCTTCCATAAAGCACTTTTTTTGAAGAAAAGCACAGAGCTCCATTAAACCAAAAATGAGCGGAAATGAAGTCCTATAATGAAGTCTTTCAAGCGTAAAACTACTACAAATCGTCATCAATAAATATATGAAACCCAAAACGAACAGAAACGACAATGAATAACCGAGTTAAACTCAAAACGAGCAGAAATTAACATGAGTAGTGCTGACAACCCCATGCCTTCTCAAAACCAAAACATAATTTGCTTTATACTGAAAAAAAAAAGGACCATGGATTGCCAGTTTATATGTATATATATATATATATATATATATATATATATATATATATATATATATATATATATATATATATATATATATATATATATATATATATATATATATATATATATATATATATATATATATATATATATATATATATATATATATATATATACACTTATATTTGTTCATTAAATTTTCAAGAATTTTGTTTTCATGCAATTAGCACGAAGGACAATAGCATATTTGATGAGGATTAGAAGTAACATTACCTTATTATTGGAATTAACATGAGTCTCAAATCACTATTTAGCTTTAATTCACACACAGAAAAATTTAAATAAGGCGTTTCGAAAACAAACATAAACAACACGAAGTTCAAACAATATACAGTTCTGCATATGAGACGCTAGCTATAGCACAACTGGGAATTTGCCCCTTATTGCTTTCAAGAGGTTCTGGTGTTTCTTTACCTCAACTGGCATATAAAATGCCTATTTGATGTCAGAGTTTGTGGGACCATGAACTTCCCATACTCATGGTCTTTGCCCATTCTCACAACAGTCTAGGATTTTGTTAAAATACTGAAGGATTCATGCGATCAATTTTGTAGAAATATTAAAAGATGAGCCAATAATTTGCTGCAAAACCGGTTACTTTTTCTTAATGAGAATTACCCTGTAAAGTTTTCTCAATATAAAAATTTTCCCCAACTTCAATGCGTTTCTAGGCTTTTCTAGGCAACTTCAATATTTTCTAGGCTTCATCCACCACTGCATCCAAGGGGAAAAACTACGCTTTTCATTGGTTTCATATTTATTCATTTATTGAACATTTTATTCACACGTTATGATAAGACGGAGTAAAAGAAAAGAAAAGAAGAAAAGTAGCACATTAATAGGAAGCCAATTGATGAATGGACTGTGGTCAGAACAACGACATAAAGCGATAAAAATGAAAAATTAATAAAGAACATAATTTACCATTAAAATATAATAAACATTTAAACATTAGTGCCCCAAGTATGGTCATGACAAAGACCATTAGAAATACTAAGGGCTGTTGAATTAGAACATCCTACCATTATTCAATGAAGAATTCAGTTTTTGGTTACGAAAGGCTCGTTCGGTGACTTGCTTTTCAGTTAAAAAGGATCATTTCAGACTTATCGGAAATGAAACGAAGGTCAGGTTTAAGATGAATTGTCACTATTGAAGTGTGACAAAGATATAATTAATTCCTATAAACATGTAGCTGAAATTCAAAGCGTCATTCATGTAACATACAGGAGATGGATTCAATGAAGATAGAATCTGAGACATGAGCCAGTGGTCATAAGCATTCAATGCACAGTTATGGAAGAGATTTAGAGAAGAAAATACTCCTTGGTGTGCAAGTTTCAGGACAGAAAGGAGTTTCCTACGTAAACCTGAGAGAATATTTTTATCTGGAGGTAGTTTTAGGAAAATACATAATCAAGAGTATATGTTTGGAGACAATGAATCAATGAACAATGATCAATGTTTTATCGCTGTGTTTAATATAGTTTTCTTTTTCTACCTGGGATATCAGATTTAGCTCTACCTTATACTTATAAAAGAGAATATACATCCAAGAAACAGAGTAACACATTTTCCACTTTCAGTCTTCAGTGTCAAGTTGTGGCTAAGAGTGACCTACGAACGGGTCTCTAGAGAACGTCGTAAGGATTACAGAATGTGAATTAAAAGAATCTACCATAAAAGTTGGTTATGATATCACATAGAAAGGAATAATAGTCAGAATCAAATTTATGTTCTAACAAAGAGGCCTCGTTTCTCTCTTCTTTGCGAATTTTCGTTTTGTCTTAGAGAGGACCAACTCTAAGAGTCAGAAATAAATATTTTTTGGTGATAATTAATATGCAAAGAATGAAAATGAAGTGTCTGGTTTAAGTCTGTTATTCATGTAAGCTTGATAGGTGAGAAAAGGCTTCCAAGCCTCTTCCGAGGCTTGGAAGGAAAATGGTTGGAAAGGTTGGTTTGTGCCCAACAACGGATTTACTAGCCAAAATGTTTTTTTTTGTGCTGGGGGGGGGGAGCAAGGAATTTTACCGACTAGCTGATAATTTTTCAAACGTCTTGGTTCGGCAGTCTCAAAGCAAGTCATGACAAGGTGACCAAAGCAGTCATCATCCATATTGTACACAAATTTGTCTTGACCAGTTTTACTTTGCTTAAACTTTTTTTCACCTTGGCTAAAGCTGGTGATGATGTCACAATCTACTTGTATCTGACCAGAGAGTCGGAAATAGCGATTTAACTGCACAAATTTCACGGAACAGAGTCTCAAAGATGCTGCGATCAATGACTTTATAGCTTTTGACTTTTCAGTCATGGCCAATAGCTCTAGCATAAGTTCCTTGAGATCGTAGGTCTTTTCTCAAAAATATCCTCGTAGATTCGGAAATGTTTTTACATGTTTCGTCTATTTTGCCGAGTAGACTTTGGTACACTAGCTCCAGAAAAGAAGGGTCATCAAGGATTGCATCATCCAAGCTCTTTATTAGGGCTTTGAGGACGGCGCGAGTTCTTTGGAATAAAAAAATTTCCATTCATCCAGCAAGTCGGCTCCAAAAATAGAAAATTGCCTCTGAATAACGAGCAGGTGGATGTCTACAATGCTATTTCAATTGGAACTTGTCTTTGGCTACTGGACCCACTTTTTTCACTTCTGCTTTTGAGGCCACGAGTCCCCTTTCTATCTGATCAGCCTCGGCATGTAAGGGTGTGCATGTAACTGAACCCTAAGCAATAAAACATTTTGAACTGAACCCCCGTGCAACTGAACCCCCGTACAGCTCAACCCCATTTATCTTAAACCCCGCATAACTAAACCCCCTTGCAATTGAAACCCTGTGCAACTGAACCTTCTTGTAACTGAACACCGTGCAACTTAACCCTTGTGCAATTGAACTCCGTACTCATATTTTCAGTATTCTACAAAAATGAGGCAAAATTATGGAATAAAACACAAGTTATAATCTTTAAATGTTCAACCATATTGGAGTTGTTTGTTTTTTATAGTCATAATATGAACGCCTTTCAAGATCATTAAAAAAAGCTCTGTTTTCTTGTCACAGAAATGAGAAAATTCGACGTCACAAACCACTAAAGCTAGATTTATTTCTCCTTTTTTCAGATGAATCAAATCTTTTCTGGACGTTAAGTTCAAGGATCTGTATTAAAAATCTTTTAACTTTGTAAATTTAGATAACAAATTTTTATCAGATTTCTTTTGTTGCTTGACTGGTTGCAATCCAAACTTTTTTTGACAAACACCTCAACATGCCTAATAGTTTACTTAATAGCCTACCCTCAGCTGTTATTGACACATTGTAGGTACGTCTTTTTGTAAAACTCCATCCCTTGCATCAGGGGCTGAGGGCTGTGAACCGTGGAGGCATAAGTAGTAACCATATACTCAGTCCTAGGGGATATTGCATAATGCGGGCAAACACGTTATATTTTGGAACTAGATATTCAGGGACGTGATTCTATAAATACACCAGACAGGTTTCTGAGTCAACAATCGTTTCTGGATCAAAGCTATAAAGACAGATTTACCTGCCAGACAGGTTTCTGAGGTTAACAGCCAAGCATGTAATGCATTCATAGTTAGATTTAGTGATTGCATACATTATAAGTGATACTAAAAAGTTATATCATTTGCAAAAAGCTAACTCAAATTGCGAAAACGTATTCCATTTGCGTAACTCTGCTCTGAATAATCTTGATTGGTCATTGAATAAGAGGGATGAAATAGAGCTCGATAATATTCTTATTCTTAATTGGATTGTTTAAAGTGGTAAAAAGGGCTGAAACCGCCTAACAGCATAGGTAAGTCTGAGAGGGTGGTAACTCTTACGCACTTTAATATGAATTCGGAATAACATCATTGGTATCAAACTATGGAAACGCTTAGCGATGACAAGAAGTTTTGCGACTTGACTTAGCTTTACTTCTTGGCTGTGTTCTGTATAATACAGAAATGCCAATCGAGCAGTGTTGCCAATATAAAATATGCTTTAGCATTGAAGTATGCTAAAAAGTTGAAACTAATAGAGTCGTAGGCACCGAGATGACCTTGTAACATGACCTAGCTTTATTTCTAGGGTGTGTTCTGTATATTACACAAGTAACATTTGAGCAGTGTTGTCAATATAAAATATGCTTTAGAATTGGAGTATGCTAAGAAGTTGAAACTAATACAGCCGTAGGTGCCAAGAAAAGATCACTTGACTTGACTTATTTCTCACTTTTTGGCAGTGGTCACTATAATAGACAAGTATATGATGTGGGTGATATAAATATGCTTTAGCATTGGAATATACTAAAGAGTTGAAACTAATAAAGCCATTAACGTAAAGAAAAGATCACAGTGACTTGACTTAGCTCTCACTTCCTGGCTGTGTTCGCTATATTAGAAAAGTACATAATGTGGGATGTGGGCGATAAGAAGTATGCCGTAGCATTGGAATATGCTATAAAATTTAAACTAATAAAGTTGTAAATGCTAAGAAAATAATTTTAATAAGGAAATTCAAAACAATCATTAGAAATTCCCTAGAAACCAACTAGTGAGATGATTATGGATTTAAACCATCAAAAACTGCAACCACCAATGACCCTAACCATCAAGGACTTCAACCTCCAAGGGTCCCCTCTCTTAACTTCCAAGGGTTCCCTCCAACGTTTTGGGCCCCTCCCCCTTTTTTTACACATTTTTTTTGTTTATTTTTTTTACTTTTTTTACATGGTAATTTTTTAGCAATTTTGTTTACATGTATTAGAATGAAATAAAACATACTTAAAAAATAAATAATTAACATTTAATATTTTGCAAATTCAAAATGAGAATGATATAGAAATGTTACTCGCGACTTTTACTATTAGAAAAATAATGTTTGTAATAGCACTTTTTTGGACTGAATTTTTTGTACTTGGAAATTATTCAACTTTTTTTTGTATCTTAAAATGACATGATATATGCATGCGGATGTACCAATGGTACTTTATGGGTACTCATCGACACTATACAAGTATGCCAGTGGTACTCTATGGTTACTTATTGAGACTACCTAGTTTATTATGTGTATTGAGTCAGTAATTTTCTGACATTGGAAGGATAACCACCGATATCATATTTAAAAAAAGAAGCGAAGATGAATTTTTCAACAAAAGTTTGCGCAAACGATAAAATCATCGTTACGTTGAATGCTAACACATTGATAGAAAATAATTCACAGGTGAATATTATTACTACTATTGATCATATAGTCGATGAACCCATTAATACCATAGATGAAACGCATATTGAACCTGTTGATGAAACCCCAATAAAAATTATCTATGAATCAAAATGGATTAATGATTATTCTACTAAATAGGAAACAAGAGAAAACAATAGCTACAGTATCAAGAGAGAACATGGTGAACTATTTTATGGACCAGATTCAAAATGTCCAAAGTTGTTCAATGATATTAATAATGTATAATAATAAATTTTTTATATTAATATTCTACTTGTCATTATTTCATTACAAATATTATGCTTTATCTTGTTATGTGTTCATTATTTTTTGAGTATGCTAGCATATCAAACGTTTAGAATGCCTCTTAAAAATCGGAGATGTAAGAAAAGGAATTTTCACACATCATATGTCGGGTAGATAGGTTAACAAAGACAAAATCTAAGTATCGAAATGAATAAATTCTTTATCAACATCTTCTGTCGGATTGGTCAGGATAAAATTGATGAAATCGAACTATCAGAGTGAATATATTCCTTATCAACTTCCTTTGCCGGAAAAGTCGGTTAATATTATCAAAACCTAAGTGTCAGAGTGATTAGATTCTGTATCAACATCTATTGTCAGATACATGGGATAGTATTGACAAAATCCAAGCATCAGAGTGAATAAATTTTTTCTATAAACATCTTTGTCAGAAACATCAGATAAAATTGACAAAATCTAAGCATCAGATTGAATAAGTTCTTTATCAACGGACGATGAAACGGACGATAAATTCTTTATCCTTTGTCGGATAACATTGTCAAAATCTAAGTATTAGAGTGGATAAATTCTATATCATTGTCTTTTGTCAGATATGCTTGATAAAATTGAGAAAATCTAAGGATCAGAGTGAATAAATTCTTTATCATTGTCCTAATCAGATATGCTTGATAAAATTGAGAAAATATAAGTATCAGAGTGAATAAATTCTTTATCAATATCTTTTAACAGATATGTTTGATAACTCTAACAGAATTTAAGAATCAGAGTGAATAAATTCGTTATCAATGTCTTTTGACAGCTAAGTTCTATAACCCTGACCAAATCTAAGCATCATAGTCAATAAATGCTTTATCAAATTCTTTTGTCGGATACATCAGATAACATTCACAAAATCTAAGTATCAGATTGAATAAATTCTTTATCAATTTCTTTTGACAGATACGTTTGATAACACTGACAAAATTTTAGTATCAGAGCGAACAAATTCTTTATTAACATTCTTTATCGATATTATTTGTCCGATACGTCGGATAACATTGAAAAAATCTATGTATTGGAATAAATAAATTCTTTATCAACAACTTTTATCGAATAGATCGGGAAAAAATTGATAAAATCAAAGTATCAGAGCGAAAAGATTCTTTATCCACATCCTTTGCTTGATATCTCGGTAAATATTAGCAAAACCTAAGTCTTAGAGTGATTAAATTCTTTATCAACATCTATTGTCAGATACATGGGATATTATAGACAAAATCTAAGTATCAAAGTGAAAAAAAATGTTCTATCAACATCTTTGTCAGATAGATTGGATAAAATAAAAAAAATTTAGTATCAGATTGAATAAACTCTTTATCAACATCTTTTGTTTGATACGTCGGATAAAATTGTCAAAATCTAAGTATCAGAAGGAAAAAATTCTTGATCATCGTCTTTTGTCAGATATGTTTGATATAAACGAGAAAATTTCAATATCAGAGTGAATGAATTCTTTATCAATGTCTTTTGACATATACGTTTGATAACACTAACCAAATCTAAGTAGCATAGGGAATAAATTCTTTATCAACTTCTTTTGTCAGATACATCAGATAAAATTCACAAAATGTAAGTATCAGCCTGAATAAATTGTTTTATCATTGTCCTTTGTCAGATATGCTTGATAAAATTGAGAAAATCTAAGCATCAGAGTGAATAAATTCTTTATTAACATTCTTTATCGATATCATCTGTAGGATACATCGGATAACATTGACAAAATCTATGTATTAGAATGAATGCATTTTTTATCATCATCCTTTGTGGGATACGTCGGATAGAATTGAGAAAATCTAATTATCTTAGTAAATAAATTCTTTATCAGCATCTTTTGCTGGACACATCGGTTAACATTATCAAAATCTTAGTATAAGAGTGCTTAAATTCTATATCAACATCTATTTTTGGATACATAGGATAACATCGACAAAATCTAAGTATTAGAGAGAATAAATGTTTTCTATAAGCATCTCTGACATTTAAATCGAATAAAATTGAAAAAATCGAACTATCAGATTGAATAAATTCTTTATCAACATCTTTTGTCAGATACGCCGGATAACATTGTCAAAATCTAAGTATCAGAGTGAATAAATTCTTTCATCAACTTCCTTTGTCGGTTACATCAGATAACATTCACAAAATCTAGGTATTCGAGTGAATAAATTCATTATTATCGTCTTTTGTCAGATACGCTTGATAAAATTGAGAAAGTCTAAGCATCAGAGTGAACAAATTCTTTATCAATGTCCTTTGACGGATATATTTGATAACATTGACAAAATATAAATATCAGAGTGAATGCATTATTTATTAACATTCTTTGTCAACATCATTTGTTGGATACGTCGTTTAAAATTGACAAAATTTATGTATTAGAATCAATAAACTCTTTATCAACATCCATTGTTGGATGCATCGGATAAAATTGACAAATTGTAAGTATCAGAGTGAATAAATTATTTATCAACATCTTTTGTCAGATACATCGGATAAAATTGACAAAAACTAAGTGCAAGATTGAATAAATTCCTTATCAACATCCTTTGTCGGATACATTGGATAACATTGACAAAATGTAAGTATCAGAGTGAATAATTTTTATTGTCATCTTTTTGGTCAGGTACATCGGAGAAAATTGATAATATCTAAGCATCAGATTGAATAAATTCTTTATCGACATCCTTTGTTGGATACGTCGGTTAACATTGACAAAATCTAAGTATCAGAGTGATTAAATTCCTTATCAACATCCTATTCTGGATACGTCGAAGAACATGCAAAATGTTAGGTTAATTTAGTTTCACTTAGAGTTGTGCGCCACTCTAAGTGAACCTAAATTAACCTAATTTTTCGCATGTCTCTCTCACTATGACTGTGAGTATGAGCGGGTGTGCTGCCGTCTATAACCAGTCTAACCTAAATTCAACGCAACGATGCATAAAGTGAAAATTAATAAAACTTAGATTTTATGAATGTTATCTGATACATCTGATAAAGATGTTGATGTCAAACTTTTTCACTGTGATGCTTAGATGTTGTCAATTTTATCCAATGTAGCTGACAAAAAGATGTTGATAAAAAATTTATTCACTCTGAAACTTACATTTAGTCAATGTTATCCTATGTATCCGAAAAAGGATGTTGATATAGAATTTAATCACTCTGATACTTAGATTTTGATAATGTTATCCGACGTATCCATCAAAGGATCTTGATAAACAATTTATTCACTTTGTAACTTAGATTTTTTCAATGTTATCCTATGTATCCGACAAAGGATGTTGATACAGAATTTAATCACTATGATACTTAGATTTTGATAAATTTATCCGACGTATCCAGCATAGGATGTTGATAAAGAATTTATTCACGCTGATATTTTGTCAATTTTATCCGACTTATCCGACAAAAGATGTTGATAAACAATTTATTCATTCTAATACATAGATGTTGTGCAATGTTAACCGACGTATCCGACAAATGATGTCGAAAAAAAAATATTAATAAAGAATTTATTCACTCTGAGACTTAGGTTTTCTCAATATTATTAAACGTATCTGTCAAAAGACATTAATAAAGAATTAATCACTCTAATACTTAGATCTTCTCAATTTTATCAAGCCTATCTGACAAATGACGATGATAACGAATTTGTTCGCTCTGATACTTGGATTTTGTGAATGTTATCCGATGTATCCAACAAAAGAAGTTGATGAAAAGAAATTGAACAAAAGAAGAGAAGAAAAGAATGTTATCATACTTTTTCGACAAAAGATGTTGATAAAAAACTTATTCTATCTGATCCTTAGAGTTTTTCAATTTTTTTCGATGTATCTGACAAAGATGTTGATAAGAAAAATTTATTTACTCTCACACTTAGATTTTGTCAATTTTATCCTATGTATCTGACAATAGATGTGGATACAGAATTTAATCACTATGAGACTTAGGTTCTGATAATGTTAACCGACATTTCCGACTAAGGACGTTGATAAAGAATCTATTCACCCTGATACTTAGATTTTATCAATTTTATACCGACCTATCGGACAAAAGATGTTGATAAAGAATTTATTAATTAAAACACATAGATTCTGTCAATGTTATCCAACTATCCAAAATATGATATCGATAAAGAATGTTAATAAGGAATTTGTTCACTCCGATAATTGAATTTTTTCAGTGTTATAAACGTATCTGTCTAAAGACATTGATAAAGGGTTTATTCATTCTGATACTTAGATTTTCTCAAATTTATCAAGCATATCCGACAGAGGATGATGATAAAAAATTTATTCACTCTGATACTTAGATTTTGTGAATGTTATCCGATGTATCCGATAAAAGAAGTTTATAAAGAATTTATTCACTATGATCATAGATCTGGTCAGCGTTATCTAACGTATCTGTCAAAACACATTGATAAAGAATTTATTCACTCTGATACTTAGATTTTCTCAATTTCACCAAGCGTATCTAGTAAACGACGATCACAGAGAATTTATTTACTCTGATGCATAGATTTTTTGAATGTTATCTAATTTTTCAGACAGAAGAAGTTGATAAAGAATTTATTCACTCTGATACTTAGATTTTGACAATGTTATCCAACGTATCCAACAATGATTTTGATAAAGAATTTATTCAATCTGATAAATAGATTTAGTCAATTTTATCCGATGTATCTGAAAAAGATGTTGATAGAAAAAATTTATTCACTCTGACACTTAGATTTTGTCAATGTTATCTTATGTATCTGGCAATAGATGTTGAAACAGAATTTAATCACTCTGACACACTGGTTTTATAATGTTAACCGACATATCCGGCAAAGGATGTTAATAAAGATTCTATGTTCTCTGATACTTAGATTTTATCAATTTTATCCTAACCTATCCGACAAAATATGTTGATAAAGAATTTAATCATTCTAATAAATAGATTTTGTCAATTTTATCTGACGTATCTGACAAATGATGTTGATAAAGAATGTTCATAAAGAATGCATTCACTCTGATATTTAGATTTTGTCAATGTTATCAAACGTATCCGTCAAAGGACATTGATAAAGAACTTGTTCACTCTGATGCTTAGATTTTCTCAATTTTATCAAGAATATCTGACAAAAGACGATGATAATGAATTTATTTACTCTGATACATTGATTTCGTGGATGTTATCTAATGTAACCAACAAAGGAAGTTGATAAAAGAATTTATTCACTATGATAATTAGATTTTGACAATGTTATCCGACATATCCAACAAAATATGTTGATAAAGAATTTATTCAATCTGATAGTACGATTTTGTCAATTTTATCCGATGTAACTGTCAGAGATATTGATAGAAAACATTTATTCTCTCTAACACTTAGATTTTGTCGATGTTATCCTATATATCAGACAATAGATGTTGATATAGAATTTAATCACTCTGAGACTTAGTTCTTGATAATGCTTACCGAGATCCGGCAAAGGATGTTGATAAAGAGTCAATTCGCTCTGATACTTAGATTTTATCAATTTTATGCAGACCTATCCAACAAAAGATGTTGATAAATAGTTTATTCATTCTCATACATAGATTTTGTCAATGTTATCTGACGTATCCAACAAATGATAGCGATAAAGAACGTTAATTAAAAATTTTATTAGTCTGATACTTCAATTTTGTCAGTGTTATCAAACGCATCAGTCAAAAGACATTGACAAAGAATTTATTCACTCTGATACTTAGATTTTTCTCAATATTTTTTAAGCAAATCTGACAAAGGACGATGATAAAGAATTTATTCACTGTGATACATAAATTTTGTGAATATTATGTGATGTATCCGACAAAAGAAATTGATAAATAATTTATTCACCATGATACTTATATTTGGGCAGTGTTATCAAACGTATCTGTCAAAAGACATTGATAAAGAATTTATTAACTATGATACTTATATTTTGACAATGTTATACGACAATCCGAAAAAAAGATGTTGATAAAGAATTTATCGAATCTGATTCTTAGAGTTTGTCAATTTTATCCGATGTATTTTACAAAGATGTTAACAGAAAAAATTTATTCGCTCTGACACTTAGATTTTGTCAATGTTATCCTATATATCTGACAATAGATGTTGATACAGAATTTAATCACTATGATACTTAGGTTTTGATAATGTTAACCGACATATTCGGCCAAGGATGTTGATAAAGAGTCTATTCGCTCTGATAATTAGATTTTATCAATTTTATCCCGAATTATTCGACAAAAGATGTTGATAAGGAATATATTCACTCTGATACTTAGATTTTCTCAATTTTATCAAACATATCTGACAAAGGACTACGATAAAAAGTGTATTAACTCTGATACTTAGATTTTGTACATTTTATCTGATGTATCCGAAAAAAGAAGTTGATAAAGAATTTATTCACTATGATACTTAGATTTGGTTGGTTTTATGAAACGTATCTGTCAAAAGACATTGATAAAGAATTTTTTTCCCACTGATACTTTGATTTTCTCAATTTTATCAAGCATATCTGACAAAAGAAGATGATAAAGAATTTATTCACACTGATACTTAGGTTATGTGAATGTTATCTGATTTATCAGACAAAAGAAGTTGATAAAGAATTTATTCACTCTAATACTTTAATTTTTACAATGTTATCCAACGTATCCGAAAAAGATGTGGATAAAGAATTCATTCAATCTGATACTTAGATTTTGTCTATTTTGTCCAGTGTATCGTACAAAGATGTTGATAGAAAAAATTTATTCACTCTGCTACTTAGATTTTATCAGTGTTATCCCATGTTTCTGACAATAGATGTTGATACAGAATTTAATCACTCTGACACTTAGGTTTTATAACGTTACCCGACATATCCGGCAAAGGATGTCGATAAAGAATCTATTCACTCTGATACTAAGATTTTATCAATTGTATCCTGACCTATCTGATAAAAGATGTTGATAAAGAATTAACACATTCCGATACTTATAGAAATTCTAAACGTTTGATATGTTAGCTTACTCTAACAATAATGAACACATAACAAGGTAATGCATAATATATTTATAATTAAATAATGACAAGTAGACTATTAATATACAAAATATATTATTATACATTATTAATAAAATTAAACTACTTTGGACATTTTTAATCTGTTCCATAAAATAGTTCACCATGTTCTCTCTTGATACTGTTATTGTCTTCTCTTAGTTCGTAATCAGTAGAATAATCATTAATCCAATTTGAGTTATACATAATTTTACTGGGGTGTCATCTAAAGGTTCAATATGCGTTTCATCTTTGGTTTTAATGGGTTCACCGACTATATGATCAATAATATTAATAATATTCACCTGCATATTATTTTCCATCAATGTGTCAGCATTCAACGCCACGATGATTTTATCGTTTGCAGAAACTTTCGTTGAAAAATTTATACCCACCTTTTTTTTAAATATGATATCGGTGGTTATCCTTCCAATATACGAAAACTACTGACTCAACACACATAATAAACTAGGTAGTCTCGATAAGTAACCATAGAGTACCACTGGTATACTCGCATAGTGCGGATAACTATCCATAGAGTACCATTGGTACATCCGCAAGCATATTTCATGTCATTTTAAGATACGTAAAAATAAGTTGAATAATTTTCTAAGTAAAAAAACTCAGTCAAAAAAAGTGCTACTACAAACTTTATTTTTCTAATTGTAAAAGTCAAGAGTAACATTTCTTTATCATTCTCATTTTGAATTTGGAAAATATTTAATGTGAATTTTTTATGTTTTAAGTAATTTTTTGACCATGTGAAGTAATTTTTTTAAGTTCAAAAAATAATAAACTTCAAAAAAAAGAATAAAAATTAGGGGAAGGGCCCAAAAATCTGGATTGAGGGGGCCCCTTGGAAGTTGGGGAGAGAGGACACTTGGAGGTTGGGGTCCTTGATGGTTACGGCCATTGGTGGTTTTGGTCCTTGATGGTTCAAATCTATAATCATCTTACCAGTTGATTTCTAAGGATTTCTAATGATTTTTCTGAATTTGTTTATTAAAATTCTTTTCTTAGCATCTACAACTTTATTAGTTTCAACTTTTTAGCATACTCAAATCCTCAAGAATCTTTTATATCACCCACATCCCACATTATGTACTTGTCTTATATAGTGACCACAGCCAAGAAGTGAGAGCTAAGTCAAGTCAAATAATCTTTTTTTGACATCTGTGTCTCTATTAGTTTCAACATTTTAGCATATTCCCACGCTAAAGCATAATTTATATCACCCACATCCCACATCATGTACTTGTCTATTATAGCGACCACAGCCAAAAAGTGAGAGCTAAGTCAAGTCACGTGATCTTTTCTTGGCACCTACAACTCTATTAGTTTCAACTTTTTAGCGTACTCCAATGCTAAAGCATATTTTATATTGACAACACTGCTCAAATGGTACTTGTGTATTACCAAAGATGTTGATAAGAAAAATTTATTTGCTCTCACACTTAGATTTTGTCAATTTTATCCCATGTATCTGACAATAGATGTGGATACAGAATTTAATCACTATGACACTTAGGTTCTGATAATATTAACCGACATTTCCGACAAAGAATGTTGATAAAGAATCTATTCGCTCTGATACTTAAATTTTATCCCGACCTATCCGACAAAAGATGTTGATAAAGAATTTATTCATTCTAATACATAGATTTTGTCAATGTTATCCAAGTGTCCAAACAATAATATCGATAAAGAATGTTAATAAGGAATTTGTTCACTCCGATAATTGAATTTTTTCTGGTTTATAAACGTATCCGTCTAAAGACATTGATAAAGAGTTTATTCACTCTGATACTTAGATTTTCTCAAATTTATCAAGCATATCCGACAGAGGATGATGATAAAAAAAAATATTCACTCTGATACTTAGATTTTGTGAATGTTATCCGATGTATCCGATAAAAGAAGTTTATAAAGAATTTATTCACTATGATCATAAATCTGGTCAGCGTTATCAAAAGTATCTGTCAAAACACATTGATAAAGAATTTACTCACTCTGATACTTAGATTTTCTCAATTTTACCAAGCGTATCTGGCAAAAGACGATGACAAAGAATTTATTTACTCTGATACTTAGATTTTTTGAATGTTATCTAATTTTTCAGACAGAAGAAGTTGATAAATAATTTATTCACTCTGATACTTAGATTTTGACAATGTTATCCAACGTATCCAGCAAAGATTTTGATAACGAATTTATTCAATCTGATAAATAGATTTAGTCAATTCATCCGATGTATCTGAAAAAGATGTTGATAGAAACAAATTATTCACTCTGACACTTAGATTTTGTCAATGTTATCTTATGTATCTGGCAATAGATGTTGAAACAGAATTTAATCACTCTGACAAATCGGTCTTATAATTTTAACCGACATATCCGGCAAAGGATGTTGATAAAGATTTTATTTTCTCTGATACTTAGATTTTATCAATTTTATCCTAAGCTATCCGACAAAATATGTTGATAAAGAATTTAATCATTCTAATAAATAGATTTTGTCAATTTTATCTGACGTATCTGACAAATGATGTTGATAAAGAATTTTGATAAAGAATGTATTCACTCTGATATTTAGATTTTTTCAATGTTATCAAACTTATCTGTCAAAGGACATTTATGAAGATTGTTCACTCTGATACTTAGATTTTGTCCATTTTATCAAGAATATCTGACAAAAGACGATGATAATGAATTTATTTACTCTGATGCATTAATTTTGTGGATTTTATCTAATGTATCCGACAAAGGGAGTTGATAAAAGAATTTATTCACTATGATAATTAGATTTTGACAATGTTATCCGACATATCCAACAAAATATGATGATAAAGAATTTATTCAATCTGATAGTACGATTTTGTCAATTTTATCCGATGTAACTGTCAGAGATATTGATGAAAAATATTTATTCTCTCTAACACTTAGATTTTGTCGATATTATCCTATATATTAGACAATAGATGTTGATACGGAATTTAATCACTCTGAGACTTAGTTCTTGATAATCCTTACCCAGATCCAGAAAACGATGTTGATAAAGAGTAAATTCGCTGTGATACTTAGATTTTATAAATTTTATCCAGACCTATCCAACAAAAGATGTTGATAAAGAATTTATTCATTCTCATACATAGATTTCGTCAATGTTATCTGACCTATCCGACAAATGATAGCGATAAAGAACGTTAATTAGAAAATTTATTAGTCTGATACTTCAATTTTGTCAGTGTTATCAATCGCATCAGTCGAAAGACATTGAAAAAGAATTTATTCACTCTGATACTTAGATTTTTCTCAATTTTTTTCAAGCATATCTGACAAAGGACGATGATAAAGAATTTATTCACTGTGATACTTAGATTTTGTGAATATTATGTGATGTATCCGACAAAAGAAGTTGACAAAGAATCTATTCGCTCTGATAATTAGATTTTATCAATTTTATCCCGAACTATTCGACAAAAGATGTTGATAAGGAATATATTCACTCTGATACTTAGATTTTCTCAATTTTATCAAAAATATCTGACAAAGGACTACGATAAAAAGTGCATTAACTCTGATACCTAGATTTTGTAAATTTTATCTGATGTATCCGACAAAAGAAGTTGATAAAGAATTTATTCACTATGATACTTAGAGTTGGTTGGTTTTATCAAACGTATCGGTCAAAAGATATTCATAAAGAATTTATTCCCACTGATGCTTGGATTTTCTCAATTTTATCAAGCATATCTGACAAAAGACGATGATAAAGAATTTATTCACACTGATACTTAGGTTATGTGAATGTTATCTGATTTATCAGACAAAAAGAAGTTGATAAAGAATTTATTCACTCTAATACTTTAATTTTTACAATGTTATCCAACGTATCCGAAAAAGATGTGGATAAAGAATTCATTCAATCTGATACTTAGATTTTGTCTATTTTGTCCAGTGTATCGTACAAAGATGTTGATAGAAAAAATTTATTCACTCTGCTATTTATACTTTATCAGTGTTATTCTATGTCTCTGACAATAGATGTTGATACAGAATTTATTCATTCGGACACTTCGGTTTTATAACGTTAACCGACACATCCGGCAAAGGATGTCCATAAAGAATTTATTTACTCTGATACTAAGATTTTATAAATTGTATCCTGACCTATCTGATAAAAGATGTTGATAAAGAATTAACACATTCCGATACTTATGAAAATTCTAAACGTTTGATATGTTAGCTTACTCTAACAATAGTGAACACATAACAAGGTAATGCATAATATATTTTTAAATAAATAATGACAAGTAGACTATTAATATAAAAAAAATATATTATTATACATTAATAATAAAATTGAACTACTTTGGACATTTTTAATCTGTTCCATAAAATAGTTCACCATGTTCTCTCTTGATACTGTTATTGTCTTCTCTTAGTTCGTAATCAGTAGAATAATCATTAATCCAATTTGAGTCATACATAATTTTACTGGGGTGTCATCTAAAGGTTCAATATGGGTTTCATCCTTGGTTTTAATGGGTTCACCAACTATATGATCAATAATATTAATAATATTCATCTGCATATTATTTTCCATCAATGTGTCAGCATTCAATGCCACAATGATTTTATTGTTTGCAGAAACTTTCGTTGAAAAATTTATACCCACCTTTGTTCTAAATATGATATTGGTGGTTATCCTTCCAATATACGAAAACTACTGACTCAACACACAAAATAAACTAGGTAGTCTCGATAAGTAACTGTAGATTACCACTGGTATACTTGCATAGTGCGGATAACTATCCATAGCGTACCATTGGTACATCTGTAAGCATATTTCATGTCATTTTAAGATACGGAAAAATAAGTTGAATAATTTTCTAAGTCCAAAAAAACTCAGTAAAAAAAGTGCTACTACAAACTTTATTTTTCTAATTGTAAAAGTCAAGAGTAACATTTCTTCATCATTCTCATTTTGAATTTGGAAAATATTAAATGTGAATTTTTTATGTTTTAAGTATGTTCTTTTTGTCATTCTAAGACATGTAAACAAAGTTGAAAAGAAATGACCATGTTGAAATTTTTTTTTAAGTTCAAAAAATAATAAACTTCAAAAAAAAGAATAAAAATTGGGGGAAGGACCCAGAAATCTGGATTGAGGGGGCCCCTTGGTAGTTGGGGAGAGAGGAAACTTGGAGGTTGAGGTCCTTGATGGTTACGGCCATTGGTGGTTGTGGTCCTTGATGGTTCAGATCCATAGTCATCTTACCAGTTGATTTCTAAGGATTTTCAAGGATTTTTCTGAATTTCTTTATTGCAATTATTTTCTTAGCATCTACAAATTTTTTAGTTTCAAATTTTTACTCCAATGCTAAGGAATATTTTTTATTGCCCACATCCCACATTATGTACTTGTCTTGTATAGCGACAGCAGCCAAGAAGTGAGAACTAAGTCAAGTCACGTGATCTTTTCTTGGCGTCTATGTCTCTATTAGTTTCAACATTTTAGCATATTCCCATGCTAAAGCATAATTTATATCATTCACATCCCACATCATGTACTTGTCTAATATAGCAACCAGAGCCAAAAATTGAGAGCTAAGTCAAGTCACGTGATCTTTTCTTGGCACCTACAACTCTATTAGTTTCAACTTTTTAGCGTAATTCAATGCTAAAGCATATTTTATATTGACATCACTGCTCAAATGGTACTTGTGTATTATACAGAACGCACCCGATAAGTAAAGCTAGGTCAAGTCACAAGGTCATCTTGGCACCTACGTCTCTATTAGTTTCAAATTTTTAACATACTCCAATGTTAAAGCATATTTTTTATTGGCAACACTGCTCGATTCGTATTTGTGTATTATAAAGAACACAGCCAAGAAGTAAATCTAAGTCAAGTCAAAAAATATTTTTGTCATCGCTAACCGTTTCCATAGATTGATATCAATGATGTTATTCCAAATTTTTGTATTAAATTACGTAAGAGCTACCACCCCCTCAAACTTGCCTTAACTGGTACGTGGTTTTAACTCTTTTTACCACTTTCATACAATCCAATTAAAAATAAGAATATTATCGAGTTATGTATCATCCCTATTTTTCAATCTCCAATTAAGATCATTCAGAGCAGAGTTACACAAATGGAATATTTTTTGGCAAATTGAGTTAGCTTTATGCAAATGATATAACTTTTTGATATCTCTAATAACGTATGCAATCACTAAATCTAACTATGTATCTATTACATGCTTTACTGTTAACCTCAGAAATTTGTCTGGCAGTTAAATCCATTTTTGTAACCTTGATCCAGAAATGGGTGTTGACTCAGAAACCTGTCTGGCTGCTTTATTGAATCGCGTTCCTGAATATCTAGTTCCAAAATACACTACGTTTGCCCGCATTATGTAATATCTCAAGGACTGAGTATATGGTTACTACTGGCATAGTTATTTAAACTTAGGCCTGTCTTTAATAAAATGTCTATCTCAAAATTTTTAACTCATACATTTGGGGAACAAATGGTGGTTAAAGTAATCGGATGTTACCCTCAGATTACTTTTGATTCCAAAACAGTGAACTAGAACTTTCAGTGTACAATCGAATGAGCTTCTTCAAGGTTTATGCTACTATCCCTTACATAAGAACGTTATATTTTGCAAAGGCCAAATTGCATAACTTACAGTCCTTTTCCAGGACTCTAGGGGGGGGGGTTGTTAATCACGAGGGTGTTGTTTTTTGGAGTTTGGCTTATATAGAACAAAATGACTATGTCAAAATTTTGACCGGATGTATTTGGGGAAGAAAGAGCGAGGAGAGACTGGTTGCCCTCTGATCACTGTTGACATTTAAAAAGGCACCAGGACTTTCAATTTGCAATCGAATGAGCCCCTCCAAAGCTTTTGAGACAACTTCTTTCATATAAGATGATTCTGAAAAATGGTAATAAATTAATCATTGAAGCCTTATGGCTCTTTAGTATAGGCAACGTTATAGCGTTGCATCTGATCCAGCCTGGAGTAAGAGACCGTGAGCCATCGCCCATCACCCTTGCCAATTCCCTCTGTTCAGTGTTGCCAAATTTTAAAGAAAGCACCCTTTGCCGATTGCCCAATCTTTTAATTTGATTACAGTGTTGCCAAATTTTGTCTCCTATAACCTAAAGGACTATTAAAAATACTTTAACACAATTACTTCAGAGCACAGGAGATTCTAAGGGGTCAGATATTATTTTCAGGGATTAAACCATACCTTCTGCTTGACTTGTAGCTCATTTTAAAGCCCTTTTTTCTGATTCTTAAGACATAGACATAGACAGAGACATTTTTACTTTACAAAAAAAAACATTCAACAAACATCAGAAATAACTAGACGACCACATTAAGATTAAAAAAAAATCGTGTTGGTGGCTGTATCTTCTAACCACCCTTTAATCAAAAAGAAATAAACACAATAACAATTACTAATAAATTCTTATTTTCTCAAAAAAAGTAAGGAAAAAAAGGTCAAAAAACAATTTGCATTGTCACACTCTAACCATCCTCCCCCCCCCACTTCGCTCTTCCTCTCCCCCTCCCCTTTCCTCCCCCTCCCCTCTTTCTCCCCTCAAACTCCAAAAATTATCCTCCTTTTTCAACAAAAAAATTCTTTAACTTTTTCTTAAATGAAACTAAGTTATCGGCCGCTCTAATACAATCCGGGAGACCATTCCTTGCCGAAACACCTATGTTCCGTAAAAAAAACTCGACTCTGTTGAATGGCGGATATCACTGACCAAATGGTCAACATTTCGTTTAGAATATTCATGGTAGAGAGAATTGCGGGAAAATACATTCCAAAAGTACTCAGAAGATTTTATATTCAGACACTGATAGACAAACACTGATAACTGATAATCACGCTGCTGCCCAAAATTCAGAAAGACAAATTTTTTGTAAGATTGGGCAGTGTTTTCACAATGGCACATGTCTCCGAGTAATTTGATTCCTTTATTCTGAACAATTTGTATCCTTTTATAGTTGCCGATGAAATTACTGGCCCATACCGAGCATCCGTACCCAATATAAGGGTCTACAATAGCTCTGTAAATGAGCTTGAGGGTTGAGAGAGGAAAGGTATACTTCAGTTTTCTCAGTATCCCGAGTCCTCTAGTAGCTTTAGCTGATCCTATCTCACTATGTTTTTTTCCAGCTGAGATTGCAGTCGATATGAAAACCCAAGTAACAGAGGTAATATACTTGTTGAGTAACCTCAGAGGCATATACAACTACCGAATCCAGTGGGGAAAGAGTCCCTGCTCTGCTAAAAATCATGTAACTGGTTTTCCTTGCATTAAGAGCGAGGCAACTCACACTCACAAATACGCGGAGACACTGAAGTGCATGGTTAGCTTTTTCAACAAGTTCTTGAACAGGCTTTGCAAAAACAGTTATAGCTGTATCATCAGCAAATGAAGTAAAAACACCATCACTTATATAATACCGCAATGTATCTACTTAAACTACGGAAAAGAGAGGTCCCAAAACAGAACCCTGTGGCACACCACAAGTAACAGGCATCAATTCACTGACAATGTCTATGTGCACAACACTTATAGACCGACCGAAAAGATAAGATTCCAACCAACTTAGAGCACTATTTTTAATTCCAAGACTTTTTAACCGCTTCAAAAGTATATTAAAATTAACTGTATCCAATGCTTTCTTCAAATCAATAAATACCGATAAAGGAACTAAATTTCTTTCAAATCCATTATTCAAATTATCTAAAAGATGATGCATTGCGTGCAACGTTGAGTGACGCTTTCTAAAACTGAATTGACTATCACTAACAAATCCAAAAGAATCTAAATAAGAATAAACTTGGGAATAAATAACTTTTTCAAAAATCTTAAAAAAATTAAGGTAAAATAGATATTTTGTTCTATAATTTGACAACTCATTCTTGTCACCTCCTTTGTTAAGTACAATCACTTTAGCTTGTTTTAACGCACTTGGAAAGTTACCTTTTCTCATTGATAGGTTCACTAGATATAGGAGAACCGGTAGGAAGTAAGCACTTACAACTTTAAACGTCTTAAGGTTAAGTCCATCCATTCCAGCAGAGTTTGATTTTATCGACTTGACAGCCTTGCTTACGTCATTCAGATTACACTCAACAAAACTTAAGGACTGGGATTCGCCTCGGTTGTCAAGGAATTCCTCTTCCGAAAACTGGTCACTACTCTTTCCTGCCTCACTAGAAATATCACTACCAATTCTATAGAAATATTTACAAAATTCAAATGTAATATCCTTCTCATTATGGACACTATGACCGTTAATTTCCACTTTTTCTGGGAAAGCTGAAGATTTGCCAGTACCGAGCACATTCTTTATAGTTTGCCACGTACCTTGCATATCACTTTTTTGTTGTTCAATCTTATAAAAATAAAACTGTTTCATTGCAGTTCTGCGAAGGGAATTTACTTTATTTTGAACCTTACGAAATGCTTCCCAACTACTATCAGACCCACACTTCAGGTACGCCTTAAACAGGTCATCACTCACGTTCATTAGGTCAGTCATTTCATTGGTAATCCATGGCTTAAGGGGGGTTCTCTTTCATTTCTAGATCTCAAGAACAGGACAGCACCTATCATAGATTGGACCATGAATATCCATCAATTTATCAAATGCTCGCAACGGATCATCATTAATATCCGTCACTTCTTGCCAAGACAGCACACTCACTTTATCCTTGAACTTCTTCATATTCTCGGCCTTCATCTCCTATGAGAGATATTTCTCTTTAGCTATTTGTTAGGCTTTGAGATTGATCTGATCGTACAAACTGATGGGAGATGATCCGAACCTGGAGTAACTAACATGTCTGAATGGCATTGCGCAATGAGGTCAGACGATTCAAATATATTATCAATTAAAGTTGCCGAATGTTGTGTAATCCTTGTCAGAATAGTAACAGTTGGGTAGTAGCCATGACAAAGCATCAAGTTCAAAAAATCAAAATTAGGGTCGGTCAGTTTCAGCATATCGAAGATGAAATCAACAATAAAACACACTCGCGATTTCATCGAAGCACATTAGTCATAAACTGCTCAAAATTCCAAAAAAAATCATCATGAGTAGCTCTAGGCGGCCGATAAACCGAAGATATCAAAATCTTTCTTTTATCAATCTGGGCTTCAATAGATAATAATTCCAGCCTAACTTCATTCCAATAACAAAAATTATTCAGAACAGTAAAATTAATACCATTCTTCACAAGAAACGCCAAAGCTCCTCCCCTCATTACTGTCCTTGATTTGCCAACAATTTGATACCCTGGAAAAAAACGTGACGAGAGAAAGTTTTCCCGAGTAAAAAAAGATTCACAAATCCCAAGAATATAAATATTATCTTTAAACATTTCAAGAAAATTATTAACATCATGGTGGTTAGAGGATACATGACACTGAGCTACTTTAAGCCCTCACATACTACGAATATCAAAATCACTAGCAGCTGAATACAAGTATTTACTTTGGCGAAGCGGACCAAAGACATGGCCAGTTAGATCACTGGCTAAAGGTACCGAAAGAAGATTTTCAATACGAAACGGTTTACTCTGTACCAACAAAGTACATCTGACATCTGATACTCTGTACCAACTCTGTATCCTCCTTTTTCAACAAAAAAATTCTTTAACTTTTTCTTAAATGAAACTAAGTTATCGGCCGCTCTAATACCATCCGGGAGACCATTCCATACCGAAACACCTATGTTCCGTAAAAAAAACTTGACCCTGTTGAATGGTCGATCTCACTGACCAAATGGTCAACATTTCGTGTAGAATATTCATGGTAGAGAGAATTGCGGGAAAATACTTTCCAAAAGTACTCAGGAGATTACATATTCAGACACTGATAGACAAACACTGATAACTGATAATCACGCTGCTGCCCAACATTCAGAAAGACAAATTTTTTGTAAGATTGGGCAGTGCTTTCACAATGGCACATGTCTCCGAGTAATTTGATTCCTTTATTCTGAACAATTTGTATCCTTTTATAGTTGCCGATGAAATTACTGGCCCATACCGAGCATCCGTACCCACTATAAGGGTCTACAATAGAGCTGTAAATGAGCTTGAGGGTTGACAGAGGAAAGGTATTCTTCAGTTTTCTCAGTATCCCGAGTCCTCTGGTAGCTTTAGCTGATCCTATCTCACTATGTTTTTTTCCAGCTGAGATTGCAGTCGATATGAAAACCCAAGTAATGAAGGTCATATACTTGTTGAATAACCTCAGTGGCATATACAACTACCGGTTCCAGTGGGGAAAGAGTCCCAGCTCTGCTAAAAATCATGTAACTGGTTTTCTTTGCATTAAGAGCGAGGCAACTCACACTCACAAATACGTGGAGACACTGAAGTGCATGGTTAGCTTTTTCAACAGCTTCTTGAACATGCTTTGCAAAACAGTTATAGCTGTATCATCAGCAAATGAAGTAACAACACCATCATTTATATAATACCGCAATGTATATACGTAAACTAGGGAAAAGAGAGGTCCCAAAACAGAACCCTGTGGCACACCACAAGTAACAGGCATCAATTCACTGACAATGTCTATGTGCACAACACTTATAGACCGACCGAAAAGATAAGATTCAAACCAACTTAGAGCACTATTTTTAATTCCAAGACTTTGTAACCACTTCAAAAATATATTAAAATTAACTGTATCGAATGCTTTCTTCAAATCAATAAATACCGTTAAAGGAACTAAATTTCTTTCAAATCCATTATTCAAATTATCTAGAAGGTGATACATTGCGTGCAACGTTGAGTGACGCTCTTTGAAACCGAATTGACTATCACTAACGCATCCAAAAGAATCTAAATAAGAATAAACTTGGGAATAAATAACTTTTTCAAAAATCTTAAAAAATTAAGGTAAATAGATATTTTGTTCTATAATTTGACAACTCATTCTTGTCACCTCCTTTGTGAAGTACAATCACTTTAGCTTGTTTTAACGCACTTGGAAAGTTACCTTTTCTCATTGATAGGTTCACTAGATATTGGAGAACCGGTAGGAGGTAAGCACTTACAACTTTAAATGCCTTAAGGTTAAGTCCATCCATTCCAGCAGAGTTTGATTTTATCAACTTGACAGCCTTACTTACTTCATTCAGATTACACTCAACAAAACTAAAGGACTGGGATTCGCCTCGGTTGTCAAGGAATTCCTGTTCCAAAAACTGGTCACTATTCTTTCCTGCCTCGCTAGAAATATCACTACCAATTCTATTGAAATATTTACAAAATTCATTTATAATATCCTTCTCACTATGGACACTATGACCGTTAATTTCCACTTTTTCTGGGAAAGCTGAAGATTTGCCAGTACCGAGCATATTCTTTATAGTTTGCCACGTACCTTGCATATCACCTTTTTGTTGTTCAAACTTATCAAAATAAAACTGTTTCATTGCAGTTCTGCGAAGGGAATTTACTTTATTTTGAACCTTACGAAATGCTTCCCAACTACTATCAGACTCACAATTCAGGTACGCCTTAAACAGGTCATCACTCACGTGCATTAGGTCAGTCATTTCATCGGTAATCCATGGCTTACGGGGGGTTCTCTTTCTTTTCTGGATCTCAAGAACAGGACAGCACCTATCATAGATTGGACCAAGAATATCCATCAATTTATCAAATGCTCGCAACGGATCATCATTAATATCCGTCACTTCTTGCCAAGACAGCACACTCACTTTATCCTTGAACTTCTTCATATTTTCGGCCTTCATCTCCCGTGAGAGATATTTCTCTTTAGCTATTTTAGGCTTTGAGATTGATCTGATCGTACAAACTGATGGGAAATGATCCGAACCTGGAGTAACTAACACGTCTGAGTGGCATTGCGCAATGAGGTCAGACGAAACAAATATATTATCAATTAAAGTTGCCGAATGTTCTGTAATCCTTGTCAGAATAGTAACAGTTGGGTAGTAGCCATGACAAAGCATCAAGTTCAAAAAATCAAAATTAGGGTCGGTCAGTTTCAGCTGATCGAAGATGAAATCAACAATAAAACACACTCGCGATTTCATCGAAGCACATTAGTCATAAACTGCTCAAAATTCCAAAAAAAATCATCATGAGTAGCTCTAGGCGGCCGATAAACCGAAGATATCAAAATCTTTCTTTTATCAATCTGGGCTTCAATAGATAATAATTCCAGCCTAACTTCATTCCAATAACAAAAATTATTCAGAACAGTAAAATTAATACCATTCTTCACCTGAAACGCCAAACCTCCTCCCCTCATTACTGTCCTTGATTTGCCAACAATTTGATACCCTGGAAAAAAACGTGACGAGAGAAAGTTTTCCCGAGTAAAAAAAGATTCACAAATCCCAAGAATATCAATATTACCTTTAAACATTTCAAGAAAATTATTAACATCATGGTGGTTAGAGGATACATGACAGTTCCACTGAGCCAATTTAAGCCCTGACATACTACGAATATCAAAATCACTAGCAGCTGAATACAGGTATTTACTTTGGCGAAGCGGACGAAAGACATGGTCAGTTAAATCACTGGCTATAGGTACCAAAAGAAGATTCTCAACACAAAACGGTTTACTCTGTAGAAGTTCCAGTCGGGAGCTGGAATAATTTTTATTCATATTGCCGACAGATATCTGAAGAAAAATAACAGAAATCTTATAATAAAAGGCGTTTGTCGCTTACCGACATGCAACACAATTTTAAGCAAATACTTTAATACCGGTAAACAGACAATTAGAAATCCCTGAGACAAATTTTTACCAAAATATAAACACGCCTTGCATGTCGGTTACTGTAGAAAACCCCTCAGTAGAAGGGCCTTATTGACTCCGAACATGACCACGTGGTTTATGGTTTTTGTCAGTGAGAATTTGAAAAACAGGAATTTTGTCAAATTTATGGATGGTTTTATGGACTTTGTCAGTGAGAATTTGAAAAACAGGAATTTTGTCACATTTATGTCTGTTTTCATGGATGGTTATGTGTGTTGATCGATTTATTTGATGGTTTTATGGTTTTTGTCAGTGAGAATGGAAAAACAGAAACTTTCTCACATTTATGTCTGTTTTTATGGTTTTTGTCAGTGAGAATGGAAAAACAGGAATTTTCTCACTTGGAAAAACAGAAATTTTCTCACATTTATGTCTGTTTTCATGGATGGTTATGTGTGTTGATCGATTTATTTGATGTTTTTATGGTTTTTGTCAGTGAGAATGGAAAAACAGAAACTTTGTCCCGTTCATGGTTTATTGAGTCTAATGGGAGTAGGTCAATGACACTTCCTTCTTGTTGTTGCTCGATGGATGTCAACAGCAATTTATGTATGTTTCATGGTTTTTGTCAGTGAGAATGGAAAAACAGTATTTTTCTCACTTTGCTGTCAGTCATTAATCAAATTGTTTCCGGGCAAAGTTTAGTAATGTCTGACAGGTACTGCTCCAGGAATAGATCCAAGTCATTAATGTCTTTGCCTCGGAAACAACTCTTTTGGTCGAACTCCAAAGGATATTAATAACCAAACACCATGGAAACAATTCTCCATGAAACATCTTAGCGATGAATTGTTTTAGCGCGGGAATCAGGTTTTTTATTAATTTGAAATGCATTAGCACAGAGATGTCAAAAACAAAAGGAACACGCTGAATTACGTTTGGGGATTATTTGGGCGAAACTGTTTTAGACAGGTTATGGAATTATTTCAGCGAAAGATTTTTGAAGAGATTTTGGAAGAGGATTTGAGGGTGAAACTCTTTGGTCGTTATAATACACAAGTTTCATTTGAACAGTGTTGTGAGGTCCTCTACCCCAACCCCAAAGGGTTCCGATCCCCCAACCCCAACCCCGACGGAAGCCCCCGGTCCTCAAAGGTCCCCCGGGCTCCCAAAGGACCACCCGGATCTCAAGGGCCCCCCAGACCCCCAACGGACCCCCCGGCCCCCAAAGACCCACCCCCGGTCCTCAAAGGTCCCCCGGGCCCGAGAAGCGCCTCGGGCCCGGAAAGCGCCGCATGGGGATTAGCCGCAGGGGGATGCGCCACGGGTCGGAGGAAGTGCCGCAGGGGATGCGCCGCAGGGAGGCGCCGCAGGGATGTGCCGCAGGGATGCGCCGCAAAAAGTAAACTAAAAAGTAAAAATTTCGAAATGTTATCCCCCAAACACCCTCCCTGGGCCCCCCAAAGAGCCCCCTCTCCATTTTTTAATACTTTTTTACGGCTTTATTATATCTTTTCTGAACAAGTTGCATTCATAATGTCATTCCTAAACCCATTTTCCAACCTCAAAGAGTCCCCTCCCCAATTCGTAATTACTTTCTTGAATTTTTTAACATGGTATTTTTTTTTTAACTTTTTACGTATCTTAAAATGACATGAAATATGCTTACGGCTCTACCAATCGTACTCTGTGCTTGTTCATTGACACGACGCGGCTTTTCCACTGGTACTCTATGGCAGGTTATCAACACTACCGAGTTTATTGCATGCATTAAATCAGTATTTTTTACGCAGTGGAAGGATCAACACACAATTCATATCTGTAAAAAGTGAAGATGAATTATTCGACGAAAGTATGTGCACATGAAAAAATCATTGTCGTGTTGAACGCTGACAAGTGGAAATACCCGAACTATGAAACGAGTGCAAGTGGAGATCTTATTGGCAATGTATGCATACGTTGTCATAACAGTGAGGAGTTAAATTCCTTTGGTGTACCCAAGAATTTCCATCATGCAAGTGGTGGATATGCGAGAGTAATATTACCAGGGAAATTAGTAGTCAAAGAGAATGCAAACTTAAAAATAATAGTTGATGAAGAGGGACAACTTCTAGCAAATGGTTCTGGTAGCATGTTAGCCGTTGATAGATCTTATCGCAATTCTTCCGGTGTTAGCATTCGAATGAAAGCAAAAGGAAAAAGAAGACAAGCATACAGCTGCATCAACATCATAAATCATATCATGTCAATGTGCCAAAACTGCTATCTATGTAAAAATAATGTGACAATAGACAGTCAAATTGCAGGCAGAATAAAAAGGACATTAGCAGACAATATCATCAATGAATATAAAGATGAATTGACGGAAAGTGAAGCGCAAGTGTACTCATAATGTATAATAATGTATTTAACATATTTTTATATCAATATTCTACATGTCCATATTACATTAAAAATATCTTATGCATTAGCGCAATCAGGTTTCTTATTAATTTGAAATGCATTAGCGCAGAGATGTCAAAAACAAAAGGAACACGCTGAATTACGTTTAGGGATTATTTGGGCGAAACTGTTTTAGACAGGTTATGGAATTATTTCGGCGAAAGATTTTTCAAGAGATTTTGGAAGAGGATTTGAGGGTGAAACTCTGTGGTCGTTATAATACACAAGTTTCATTTGAACAGTGTTGTGAGGTCCTCTACCCCAACCCCAAAGGGTTCCGATCCCCCTACCCCAACCCCGAAGGAAGCCCCCGGTCCTCAAAGGTCCCCCGGGCTCCCAAAGGGCCACCCGGCTCTCAAGGGTCCCCCAGACCCCCAACGGATCCCCCGGCCCCCAAAGGCCCTCCCCCGGTCCTCAAAGGTCCCCCGGGCCCGAGAAGCGCCGCGGGCCAGGAAAGCGCCGCATGGGGATGCGCCGCAGGGGGAGTCGCCACGGGTCGGAGGAAGCGACGCAGGGAGGCGCCGCAGGGATGCGCCGCAGGGATGCACCGCAGGGATGCGCCGCAGGGATGCGCCGCAAAAAGTAAACTAAAAAGTTAAAATTTCGAAATGTTCTCCGCCACACGCCCTCCTCGGGCCCCCCAAAGAGCCCCCTCTCCATTTTTTTAATACTTTTTTATGGCTTTATTATATCTTTTCTGAACAAGTTCCATTCATAATGTCATTCCTAAACCCATTTTCCAACCTCAAAGAGTCCCCTCCCCAATTCGTAAATACTTTCTTGAATTTTTTTAACATGGTATTTTTTTTTTAACTCTTTACGTATCTTAAAATGACATGAAATATGCTTACGGCTCTACCAATCGTACTCTGTGCTTGTTCATGGACACGACGCGGCTTTTCCACTGGTACTCTATGGCAGGTTATCGACACTACCGAGTTTATTGCATGCATTAAATCAGTATTTTTTACGCAGTGGAAGGATCAACACACAGTTCATATCTGTAAAAAGTGAAGATGAATTATTCGACGAAAGTATGTGCACATGAAAAAATCATTGTCGTGTTGAACGCTGACAAGGAGAAATACCTGAACTATGAAACGAGTGCAAGTGGACATCTTATTGGCAATGTATGCATACGTTGTCATAACAGTGAGGAGTTAAATTCCTTTGGTGTACCCAAGAATTTCCATTATGCAAGTGGTGGATATGCGAGAGTAACATTACCAGAGAAATTAGTAGTCAAAGAGAATGCCAACTTAAAAATAATAATTGATGAAGAGGGACAACTTCTAGCTAATGGTTCTGGTAGCATGTTAGCCGTTGATAGATCTTATCGCAATTCTTCCGGTGTTAGCATTCGAATGAAAGCAAAAGGAAAAAGAAGACAAGCATACAGCTGCATCAACATCATAAATCATATCATGTCAACGTGCCAAAACTGCTATCTATGTAAAAATAATGTGACAATAGACAGTGAAATCACAGGCAGAATAAAAAGGACATTAGCAGACAATATCATCAATGAATATAAAGATGAATTGACGGAAAGTGAAGCGCAAGTGTACCAATAATGTATAATAGTGTATTTAACATATTTTTATATCAATATTCTACATGTCAATATTACATTAAAAATATCTTATGCATTATTTTGTTAAGTGTTCATTATTTTTAGGGTATGCTAGAACGTCAAACGTTCAGAATATCTATTAAAAAGGTCAGAGATGTAAGAAAAATAATTTTAGAGATAATGATACTACTAGCAGGCTCAATTTTTCATAGAAGATAGAAAAGTTCAAGTTCTCTTCTGAATTTTACCAAAGAACACATTTCAATTCTAATTTCTCCAGAGAAAATAAAAAGCTTCCACTTCAGTTTTAAGTTTACCAAGACATAAAAAATTTAAAGTTCAGTTCTAAATTTATCCTTAGAAGATAGGAAAAGTTATACTTTGATTGTAATTATTTTCTATGAAGATAAAAAGTTTCACTTTAATTCTATATTTTCTGAAATTCAGTTCCGACCTTTCTTAAAGAGATGAAAAAATTTAATGTTCAGTTCAAAATATTGTCTCTGAAGAAGAAAAGTTCATCTTCAATTCTGAATATTCTCAATGAAAGTGAAATTGGTCATTGATCATTTCTATTTTTTTCCAAATAATATAAAAATTTTCCATTTCAGTTCAGATTTATCTCAAACAGATGAAAAATTTAAAATACTATTCCAAATTTTACATAGAAGATAGAAAATTTCAAGTTCTCTTCTGAATTTTACCGAAGAACACAATTCAATTCTAATTTCACCAGAGAAAATATAAAGCTTACTCTTCACTTTTAACTTCACCAAGACATAAAAAAATTTAAAGTTCAGTTCTAAATTTTTCCATAGAAGATGGGAAAAGTTATACTATGATTTAGATTATTTTCAATGAAGATAAAAAGTTTCACTTTAATTCTAAATTTTCTTAAATTCAGTTCCGACTTTTCACATAGAGATGAAAAAATTTAAAGTTCTGTTCAATATATTTTCTCGGAAGAAGAAAAGTTCAACTTCGTTTCTGAATTTTCTCATTGAAAATGAAATAAGTTATTGACCAATTCTATTTTCCCAAAATAATATAAAAATTTTCCACTTCAGTTCAGATTTTTCTCAAAGAGATGGAAAATTTAAAATACTATTCCAAATTTTACATAGAAGATAGAAAAGTTCAAGTTCTCTTCTGAATTTTACCGACAAACACAATTCAATTCTAATTTCTCCAGAGAAAACAAAAATCTTACACTTCAGTTCTTTATTTCACAAAGACATAAAGAAATTTAGAGTTCAATTCTAAATTTTTCGGTGGAAGATAGAAAAAGTAATTCCATACTTGTGAATATTTTCCTGGAAGATGAAAAGTTCTAGTTCATTTTTAAATTTTCTCAACGAAGTGAAGAAAAATTCAAGTTCACTTCTGAATTTTACCAAAGAACACAATTCAATTCTAATTTCACCAGAGATAATCAAAATCTTCCACTTCAGTTCTTTATTTCACAAAGACATAAAGAAATTTAAAGTTCAATTCTAAATTTTTCGGTGGAATAAAGAAAAGGTAATACCATACTTGTGAATATTTTCCCGGAAGATAAAAAGTTCTAGTTCAATTTAAAATTTTCTCAACGAAGTGAAAAAAAGTTCAAGTTCTCTTCTGAATTTTACCAAAGAACACAATTCAATTCTAATTTCTCCAAAGAAAATAAACATCTTCCACTTCAGTTCTTTATTCTACAAAGACATAAAGAAATTTAGAGTTCAATTCTAAATTTTTCGATGGAAGATAGAAAAAGTAATACCATACCTGTGAATATTTTCTCGGACGATAAAAAGTTATAGTTCAATTCAAAATTTTCTCAACGAAGTGAAGATAAAAAAGTTCAAGTTCTCTTCGGAATTTTACCAAAGAACACAATTCAATTCTAATTTCTCCAGAGAAAATAAAAATCTTACACTTAAGTTCTTTATTTCACAAAGACATAAAGAAATTTAAAGTTCAATTCTAAATTTTTCGGTGGAAGATAGAAAAAGTAATACCATACTTGTGAATATTTTGCCGGAAGATAAAAAGTTCTAGTTCAATTTACAATTTTCTCAAGGAAGTGAAGAAAAGTTCAAGTTCTCTTCTGAATTTTACTAAAGAACACAATTCAATTCTAATTTCACCAGAGAAAAAAAAATCTTCTACTTCAGTTCTTTATTTCACAAGGACATAAAGAAATTTAAAGTTCAATTCTAAATTTTTCGGTGGTAGATAGAAAAAAGTAATACCATACTTGTGAATATTTTCACGGAAGATAAAATGTTCTAGTTCAATTTAAAATTTTCTCAAAGAAGTGAAGAAAAGTTCAAGTTCTCTTCTGAACTTTACCAAAGAACACACTTCAATTCTAATTTCTCCAGAGAAAATAAAAATCTTCCACTTCAGTTTTAAGTTCCACAATGAAATAAAGAAATTTAAAGTTCTATTCTAAACTTTTAGATGAAAGAAAGAAAAAGTAATACTATGATTGTGATTATTTTCCATGAAGATAAAAGTTTCACTTTATTTATAATTTTTCTTAAATTCAGTTCTGATTTTTCTCAAAGAGATGAAAAATTTAAAGTTCTGTTCCAAATTTTTCATAGAAGATAGAAAAAGTTATACAATGATTGTGAATATTCAAAATTAAGATAAGGAACTCTACTCTAATTCTGAGTTTTCTAGAATAAGTAAAAAATGTTCAAGTTCTAGTCTGAGTTTTCTTAAAGAAGAGAAAACAGTTAGCTCAATTCTGAATTTTACGAATGAAAATGAATAAAACTTCCATTTCAGTTCATAATATCCCAAAGACATAAAAAATTTAAAGTTCAGTTCTAAATTTTTCTGTAGAAGATAGGAAAAGTTATACTATGATTGTGATTATTTTACAGTGAAGATAAAAAGTTTCACTTTAATTCTAATTTTCTTAAATTCAGTTCCGATTTTTTTTTTGCAAAGAGATGAAAAAATTAAAGTTCTGTTCCAAATTTTTCATAGAAGATAGAAAAAGTTATACATTGATTTTGAATCTTCGACATGAAGATAAGGCGCATCACTTTAATTCTGAGTTTTCTCGAAGAAGTGCAAAATGTTCAAGTTCTCTTCTGAATTTTCTTAAAGAAGATAAAAAAGTTAGCTCAATTCTGAATTTTACCAATGAAAATGAAAAAAAGCTTCCACTTCAGTTCTTAAATTCTCAAAGACATAAAAAATTCAAAGTTCTCTTCTAATTTTTACAAGAAAATAAAAAGGTTCCACTTCAGTTCTGGTTTTTTCTCAACGAGATGAAAAATTTTAAGTTCTATTCTAATTTTAAATTAAATTTTAGCTCCTTTGTCTTATGGATTTACACCTCAAATTTTTAAATTAGAAAATGAGTGACTCGTTCTATTATTATTAAGGACAATCGTTCAAACTCGTTCTTCTAACCTCCAAAACAATCGGTTAGGTTAGGTCTAAATAAATATTAATAACTAAATATAAACATTTCTACATTTTTAAGTTAGGTTAGGTTATCTTATAATGAGAGCTCAAGATAAGTTAACCTAAACTTTTCTGGCGAGTATGGTTAGGTTAGTTTAGGTTAGATTAAGTTAGGTTAGATTAGGTTAGGTTAAGTTAGGTTAGCTTAGCCTACGTACGCTTCACTTAGGTTAGCTTAGGTTAGGTGAGAGACAGGCAAAAAGTTAGGTGTATGATCAGGTTAGGGTCGCTTAGATTAAGTTCGGTTAGGGTAAGTCAGGTTCGGCTAGGTTAGCCTCCTAACGCCCGCCCACGGAGGCTAACCAAGCCGAACCTACCTTAACCTAACCTAACTTAATCTAACCTAACCTAACCTAATCATACACCTAACTTTTGCCTGTCTCTCACCTAACCTAAGCTAACCTAAGTGAAGCGTACGTAGGCTAAGCTAACCTAACTTAACCTAACCTAATCTAACCTAACTTAATCTAACCTAACCTAACCATACTCGCCAGAAAGGTTAGGTTAACTTATCATGAGCGCTCATGATAAGTTAACCTAACCTAACTTAAACATGTAGAAATATTTCTATTTATTTATTAATATTTATTTATACCTAACCTAACCTATTGTTTTGGAGGTTAGATGAACGAGTTTGAACGATTGTCCTTAATAATAATAGAACGAGTCACTCATTTTCTAATTTAAAAATTTGAGGGGTAAATCCATAAGACAAAGGAGCTAAAATTTAATTTAAAATTAGAATAGAACTTTAAATTTTTCATCTCTTTGAGAAAAAACCAGAACTGAAGTTGAACCTTTTTATTTTCTTGTAAAAATTAGAAGAGAACTTTGAATTTTTTATGACTTTGAGTATTTAAGAACTGAAGTGGAAGCTTTTTTTCATTTTCATTGGTAAAATTCAGAATTGAGCTAACTTTTTTATCTTCTTTAAGAAAATTCAGAAGAGAACTTGAACATTTTGCACTTCTTCGAGAAAACTCAGAATTAAAGTGATGCGCCTTATCTTCATGTCGAAGATTCAAAATCAATGTATAACTTTTTCTATCTTCTATGAAAAATTTGGAACAGAACTTTAATTTTTTCATCTCTTTGCAAAAAAACATCGGAACTGAATTTAAGAAAATTAGAATTAAAGTGAAACTTTTTATCTTCACTGTAAAATAATCACAATCATAGTATAACTTTTCCTATCTTCTACAGAAAAATTTAGAACTGAACTTTAAATTTTTTATGTCTTTGGGAAATTATGAACTGAAATGGAAAGTTTTTTCATTTTCAGTCGAAAACTTCAGAACTAAGCTAACTATTTACTCTTATTTGGTAAAATTCAGAAGAGAACTTGAACATTTTGCACTTTTTTGAGAAATATCAGAATTAGAGGGGATTTCGTTTTCTTAATGTTGAATGTTCACAATCAATATATAACTTTTTCTATCTTCTATGAAAAATTTGGAACAGAATTTTAAATTTTTCATCTCTTTGAGAAAAATCAGAACTGAATTTAAGAAAAATTATAAATAAAGTGAAACTTTGATCTTCATGGATAATGATCGCAATCATAGCATTACTTTTCCTTTATTCAATCTAAAAATTTATGATGGAACTTTAAATTTCTTTATTTCATTGTGGAACTCAAAAATGAAGTGGAAGATTTTCATTTCACCTGGAGAAATTCGAATTGAATTGTGTTCTTTGGTAAAATTCAGAAGAGAACTTGAACTTTTCTTCACTTCGTTGAGAAAATTTTAAATTGAACTAGAACTTTTTATCTTCCGTGAAAATATTCACAAGTATGGTATTACTTTTTTCTATCTACCACCGAAAAATTTAGAATTGAACTTTAAATTTCTTTGTGTCCTTGTGAAATAAAGAACTGAAGTGGAAGATTTTTTTTTCTCTGGTGAAATTAGAATTGAATTGTGTTCTTTAGTAAAATTCAGAAAAGAACTTGAACTTTTCTTCACTTCCTTGAGAAAATTATAAATTGAACTAGAACTTTTTATCTTCCGGGAAAATATTCACAAGTATGGTATTACTTTTTCTATCTTCCACCGAAAAATTTAGAATTGAACTTTAAATTTATTTATTTCTTTTTGAAATAAAGAACTTAAGTGTAAGATTTTTATTTTCTATGGAGAAATTAGAATTGAATTGTGTTCTTTGGTAAAATTCCGAAGAGAACTTGAACTTTTTTATCTTCACTTCGTTGAGAAAATTTTGAATTGAACTATAACTTTTTATCTTCCGGGAAAATATTCACAAGTATGGTATTACTTTTTCTATCTTCCATCGAAAAATTTAGAATTGAACTTTAAATTTCTTTATGTCTTTGTAAAATAAAGAACTGAAGTGGAAGATTTTTATTTTCTCTGGAGAAATTAGAATTGAATTGTGCTCTTTGATAAAATTCAGAAGAGAACTTGAATTTTTCTTCACTTCGTTGAGAAAATTTTAAATTGAACTAGAACTTTTTATCTTCCGGGAAAATATTCACAAGTATGGTATTACCTTTTCTTGTTTCCACCGAAAAATTTAGAATTGAACTTTAAATTTCTTTATGTCTTTATGAAATAGAGAACTTAAGTGGAAGATTTTGATTTTCTCTGGTGAAATTAGAATTGAATTGTGTTCTTTGGTAAAATTCAGAAGAGAACTTGAATTTTTCTTCACTTCGCTGAGAAAATTTAATATTGAACTAGAACTTTTTATCTTCCAGGAAAATATTCACAAGTATGGTATTACTTTTTCTATCTTCCACCGAAAAATTTAGAATTGAATTCTAAATTTCTTTATTTCTTTGTGAAATAAAGAACTGAAGTGTAAGATTTTTGTTTTCTCTGGAGAAATTAGAATTGAATTGTGTTTCTTGGTAAAATTCATAAGAAAACTTGAACTTTTCTATCTTGTATGTAATATTTGGAATAGTATTTTAAATTTTTAATCACTTTGAGAGAAATCTCAACTTAAATGGAAAATTTTTATATTATTATGTGAAAATATAATTGAACAATAACCTTTTCATTTTCAATGAGAAAATTCAGAATCGAAGTTGAACTTTTCTTCTTCCGAGAAAATATATTGAACTGAACTTTAAATTTTTTCATCTCTATGTGAAAAGTCGGAATTGAATTTAAGAAAATTTAGAATTAAAGTGAAACTTTTTATCTTCATGGAAAATAATTACTATCATAGTATAACTTTTCCTATCTTCTATGGAAAAATTTAGAACTGAACTTTAAATTTTTTTATGTCTTGGTGAACTTAAAACTGAAGAGTAAGCTTTTTATTTTCTCTGGTGAAATTAGAATTGAATTGTGTTCTTCGGTAAAATTCAGAAGAGAACTTGAACTTTTCTATCTTCTATGAAAAATTTGGAATAGTATTTTAAATTTTTAATCACTTTGAGATAAATCTGAATTGAAGTGGAAAATTTTTATATTATTTTGGGATAATAGAATTGATCAATAAGTCATTTCATTTTCAATGAAAAATTCAGAATCGAAGTTGAACTTTTCTTCTTCAAAGAAAATATATTGAACTGAACTTTAAATTTTTTCATCTCTTTGAGAAAGGTCGGACCTGAATTTAAGAAAATACATCATTAAACTGAAACGTTTTATCTTCATAGAAGATAATTAATATCCTTGTTAAACTATTTCCTACCTTCTATGACAAAATTTAGAGCTGAACTTTAAATTTTTTTTGTGGTGGTGAATTTAAAACTTAAGAGGAAGCTTTTTATTTTCTCTGGAGAACTTAGAATTGAATTGTGTTCTTTGGTAAAATTCAGAAGAGAACTTGAACTTTTCTATCTTCTATGAAAAATTGAGCCTGCTAGTAGTATCATTATCTCTAAAATTATTTTTCTTACATCTCTGACCTTTTTAATAGATATTCTGAACGTTTGACGTACTAGCATACCCTAAAAATAATGAACACTTAACAAAATAATGCATAAGATATTTTTAATGTAATATGGACATGTAGAATATTGATATAAAAATATGTTAAATACATTATTATACATTATGAGTACACTTGCGCTTCACTTTCCGTCAATTCATCTTTATATTCATTGATGATATTGTCTGCTAATGTCCTTTTTATTCTGCCTGCAATTTGACTGTCTATTGTCACATTATTTTTACATAGATAGCAGTTTTGGCACATTGACATGATATGATTTATGATGTTGATGCAGCTGTATGCATGTCTTCTTTTTCTTTTGCTTTCATTCGAATGCTAACACCGGAAGAATTGCGATAAGATCTATCAACGGCTAACATGCTACCAGAACCATTAGCTAGAAGTTGTCCCTCTTCATCAACTATTATTTTTAAGTTGGCATTCTCTTTGACTACTAATTTCTCTGGTAATGTTACTCTCGCATATCCACCACTTGCATGATGGAAATTCTTGGGTACACCAAAGGAATTTAACTCCTCACTGTTATGACAACGTATGCATACATTGCCAATAAGATCTCCACTTGCACTCGTTTCATAGTTCAGGTATTTCCACTTGTCAGCGTTCAACACGACAATGATTTTTTCATGTGCACATACTTTCGTCGAATAATTCATCTTCACTTTTTACAGATATGAATTGTGTGTTGATCCTTCCACTGCGTAAAAAATACTGATTTAATGCATGCAATAAACTCGGTAGTGTCGATAACCTGCCAGAGTACCAGTGGAAAAGCCGCGTCGTGTCCATGAACAAGCACAGAGTACAATTGGTAGAGCCGTAAGCATATTTCATGTCATTTTAAGATACGTAAAAAGTTAAAAAAAAAATACCATGTTAAAAAATTCAAGAAAGTAATTACGAATTGGGGAGGGGACTCTTTGAGGTTGGAAAATGGGTTTAGGAATGACATTATGAATGCAACTTGTTCAGAAAAGATATAATAAAGCCGTAAAAAAGTATTAAAAAAGGGAGAGGGGGCTCTTGGGGGGGCCCGGGGAGGGTGTTTGGGGGATAACATTTCGAAATTTTTACTTTTTAGTTTACTTTTTGCGGCGCATCCCTGCGGCACATCCCTGCGGCGCCTCCCTGCGGCGCATCCCCTGCGGCACTTCCTCCGACCCGTGGCGCATCCCCCTGCGGCTAATCCCCATGCGGCACTTTCCTGGCCCGCGGTGCTTCTCGGGCCCGGGGGACCTTTGAGGACCGGGGGAGGGCCTTTGGGTGCCGGGGGGTCCGTTGGGGGTCTGGGGGGCCCTTGAGAGCCGGGTGGTCCTTGGGGAGCCGGGGGGACCTTTGCGGACCGGGGGCTTCTTTGGGGGTTGGGGTTGGGGGATCGGAACCCTTTGGGGTTGGGGTAGAGGACCTCACGACACTGTTCAAATGAAACTTGTGTATTATAACGACCAAAGAGTTTCACCCTCAAATCCTCTTCCAAAATCTCTTCAAAAATCTTTCGCTGAAATAATTCCATAACCTGTCTAAAACAGTTTCGCCCAAATAATCCCCAAACGTAATTCAGCGTGTTCCTTTTGTTTTTGATATCTCTGTGCTAATGCATTTCAAATTAATAAAAAACCTGATTCCCGCGCTAAAACAATTCATCGCTAAGATGTTTCATGGAGAATTGTTTCCATGGCGTTTGGTTATTAATATCCTTTGGAGTTCGACCAAAAGAGTTGTTTCCGAGGCAAAAACATTAATGACTTGGATCTATTCCTGGAGCAGTACCTGTCAGACATTACTAAACTTTGCCCGGAAACAATTTGATTAATGACTGACAGCAAAGTGAGAAAAATACTGTTTTTCCATTCTCACTGACAAAAACCATGAAACATACATAAATTGCTGTTGACATACTATTTCTGGATCATAACATTTGCATCGGGGCAACAACAAGAAGGAAGTGTCATTGACCTGCCCCCATTAGACTCAATAATCCATGAACGGGACAAAGTTCCTGTTTTTCCATTCTCACTGACAAAATCCATAAAAACATCAAATAAATCGACCAACACACATAACCATCCATGAAAACAGACATAAAAGTGAGAAAATTCCTGTTTTTCCAAGTGAGAAAGTTTCTGTTTTTCCATTCTCACTGACAAAAACCATAAAAACAGACATAAATGTGAGAAAGTTTCTGTTTTTCCATTCTCACTGACAAAATCCATAAAAACATCAAATAAATTGATCAACACACATAACCATCCATGAAAACAGCCGTAAATGTGACAAAGTTTCTGTTTTTTCATTCTCACTGACAAAGTCCATAAAACCATCCATAAATGTGACAAAATTCCTGTTTTTCAAATTCTCACTGACAAAAACCATAAACCACGTGGTCATGTTCGGAGTCAATAAGGCCCTTCTACTCCCCTCCAATCACAGAAAAAAAAGAAGAACAGAAAAAACAAAGTAATAAACATTAAAAAAAAAAATACAAAAAACACGCACTATATAAGATCGTAAATCGACCAGATGTGCCGGATCAGGGCAGTATCAATTTCACGCACAAAAATGCGGACTTGATCAGACCAGATACTACGATTTTCATACTTATCTCCGTTAAAGATCACGTTTCGTTTTGTGAGATTCTCGGCTACAAATAGCCCTGTGCCACTAAGTTTCTTTTTTGCTTTAAAAACATGACGGGCTATCTCTTTAGATTGAAACTGCACGAGAACAGGGACAACTTTATCTGGTCTTTGATCATTATTAGATCCAACACTAAACCGCTGAATACCGACTATTTCTGAATCAGTAAAGTTAGTCCGACCCATCTCCACGAACAACACGTTTTTCATAGCATCACGTACACTCTGCGAGGAAATATGCGTTTAAAAGTCTTGAATTCAGTTTAGTTTCCAAATAAAGTTTTTCTAAGAAATTCAAAATCCTTGACTTGTAAAAAAGCGTCCGATTGCCTTGCTTTGGCTTATTATGTCCTATAAAGTGTTTTTATTAAGTGAAAACAATAGCCATTGTTTTTATCATTAAGTTAAACATTTTCTTCATTGCTACAGCTCTTTGTGAATTTCTTATTTAATCATGGCAATTTTCTTATCGCCATAGTCTTAAAATTCCATCTATAAGGTCAAAGAATAAGAAAAAGGTTCCTATTCATGTCAAAACGTCGAGTGCTATCATCAGACAGATGAAACATTTCAAATGAGCTATCATTTGCCACAAATCAGAGCACAATGAATATTGGCTCACAGCAGAGGAGATTCTAGGGGGCCAGACAATATTGTTTGGGTCTAAACCATATCTGCTTGACTAGTAGTTCATTTTAAAGCCATTTTTTCTTATTCCTAATATATACGTCTTACCGCGTTTAAAAGTCTTGAATTCAAAATAGTTCCAAAATAAAGTTTTCCTAAGAAATTCAAAATCCTTGTCTTACAAAAAAGCGGCAATGGCCTTGCATTATCAATATTTTCTCTATTGCAACAGCTCTTTATGGCTTTCTTATTTAACCAGGGCGTTTTTTTATCTCCCTAGTCTTAAAATTCCATCTCTAAGGTCAAAGAATGAGAAAAAGGTTCCTATTCATGTCAAAACATGGTGTGCTATCATCAGACAGATGAAACATGTCAAATGAGCTGCCACTCGCCACAAATTGGAGCAGAGTCACAATTGGCTCATAGCAGAGGTGATTCTTTGGGGTTACACACCGTTGTTCGGGACTAAACCATATCTGCTTAAATAGTAACTCATTTTAAAGCCCTTTTTCCTTTATTCATAATATATACGTCCTACCGCGTTTAAGTGTCTTTAATTCAATTAACATCCCAAATAAGGTTTTTCTGAGAAATTCAAAATGTTTGTCTTACAAAAAAGCGACTGATGGCCTTGCTTTGGCTTATTATGCCCTAAACAGTGTTTTTATGAAATTAAAAACATTAGCCCTTAGATTTATCATAAAATTCAGTATTTTCGTCCAAACAAGTTGATTAACTTGGTAATTAATGGCGGATTTTATCATCCTGAAAGAAAACAAAATTACTAGTTATTACACAGCTGAAGAACAGGAAAAAAAATTGAAACAAGAGAACATTCATTGTCTATTATAATGTTTAGAGTTGCTCCAATTTTCCTCATCTGTCTTTGCTTTTTTAATGTAATTTTTTATTTTACTTTTATCTTAGTTTAGCCCAAACTATCAGTCAAAAGTAGCGAACTCGTGGAAAAGTCCTTCAACATCATATATTAAGAATTGGACATACAGAAAACTCAATCGATAATTCTGTTTAATAATCTTCTCTGTTTCTGTTTATTTAACTTCATTTGCTTTATTGATGAGTTTCAGAAATTTTTTTGTTTATTAATGACGACCGAAAGTGAATGATGAAGATAATGTAAGCGACCTTAAGTTTAGAGATTTCTAAATTATAATGTCGTTGAGCGGAGGAGGTGCCGTAGCCACTCTTTGCAATTGAATCTGTAAGAGTATATAAAAAAGGATGCCACGTGGGAAAAGTGAAAAACTAAAAAGACAGTAGTACCATCATTTGGCTTTTTTTTAATTATAATTGAGTTGGGAAGGGGCACTGAGACATCTTTCCCCGGGTACTACCAATCCTAGAAATGATTCTGCTTGAATCAACGTGAAAGGCTTACACACTTCTCCAGAAACTAGTCGAATAATTCCATAAAATCACAGTTTTTCACAATCAGACTTAAAATTAAAAGTTGAAAAAGCATAAAACAGTAGTAAGTATTAATTTTCACTACCACTTAATGTCAGTTGAAGCACAAGTATATGCAAAAGCCTAGCATTCTAGGAAAAGGGTGACAGTAATCATATTTAAGTTCAATTAGACTTATTCTATGTGTAATCATTTTCCTGAGGTTCATACCAACAAATCTTTTTTTGACGAAATTTTACTTCCTTTATTTTCCTAGTTTCAGGCATCTTTTGCTGCATAAGGCCATTAAAAATTCTTTGTTAAGGAATTTATAAATATCCACTGAGACAAACAAATAATGAAGAGCAAAGAGAATTCATCTAAGCCCAACATATTCAAAGCCAAAGTTGAAGAAACAAATGAAGACGAATGCTTTGCTATTGCTGAAGCTTCAAGAAGGCTGATAATTGAACTTAAGCTATTTATGCTTTGTGAATAAATCATGACGACGTTTTTTTCATTTTTCTAGCTTTTTTCGTAATAAACAATGCTTTTAAGAACAAAATGTATTTACTCCACAATGAACTAGGGAATATAAGGAAAAATGGATTGTTAAGTAAGTAAATCACTAAGACCTTTAACAATGGAGAAGAAATTGAATTACATGATAATCTACTGGGCAATTATTTATTTGAGTTGTTGGTCTTCTTTTCTGGACATAACTCCAAGCTTCCCCCCCCACTCCAAAAATAAAGAATAAATAAATCTGCAGCTTTCGAAAAGGAAAATGATGAACGGATAACATTCCGTTACAATATCTAGTCTCTCTTCATCGTAGGATATTGCGTAATATGTTACATTTATACCTCTGTCAGTGTTATTTTGTGACCAAAAACAAACTAGGAGTTTTACTCCGGAGTGGAAATTTAACTCTTATTCTAGGCAGCACAATAGCGCTGCCTAAGTAAAGAACGACGTTGGCACAGTGTATTTTTTTTTCTTGGTCTTAGACCAGGACACTTCGCATCGAAGGAGTTGTCGTAGAGGCTCATTCGGCTGGAAATTGGAGTGGCTTGTGCCCTTTTTAATAGTCGAAAGTTATTGGAAGGCAACTAACACTCTTTCCATTCCCACCATTTCCCCAAACACATCCAATCAAAATTTTTCGATAGCCATTTTGCTCAGCGTAGTTGATTTCCAGATAGAAATTTTGTTTTTGAGGAGGATACTCCCCCACAGCCCTCAGGGCAAGGGTTGTAAGTTATGCCCTATAGACATATAAGGTTTTTGTAGAAAGCATTGTCGTAGAAACTTCAAAAAAGGCTCGTTCGATTGAAAATTGTAAGGGGCTAGGGCCGTTTTTAATAGTCAAAAATGATTGGAGGGCAACAAAACCCCCTCTGACGCCCATTTTTCTCCAAACACATCCAATCAAAATTTTTAGACAGCCATTTTGTTCAACGCAGTTAAAAGTTGTATAAATTGGGTCTTTGGGGATGATAATCCTCCTCAGAACCCTCGGGGCAAGGATTTTAAGTTATGCCCTGGGGGCATATAAGGTTTTTATAGATAGTGATGTTGTATAAACTTCAAAAAGGGCTCATTAAATTGGAAATTAGAAGGGCTTGTGCCCTTTTTAATAGTTAAAAGTGATTGGAGGATAACTACCACCCCAAGGTTGTAGGGTTGTAGAGCAAGGGTTGTAAGTTGTGCTTTGGGGGCATATGAGGTTTTTCTTATAGAAAGCATTGTCGTAGAAACTTCAAAAAGGAATCATTCGATTGGAATTTTAAACGGCTAGTGCCCTTTTTAATAGCCAAAAGTGATTGGATGGCAAGTAGCCCCCCTGTCAAGCCCACCCTTTCTCAAAACGCATCTAATAAAAATTTTGAGATGGCCATTTTGTTCATCGTAGTTGTAATTTCTGTAAATTAGGTCTTTGAGGATGACAACCCCCTCACAGCCCTCAAGGCAAGGATTGTAAGTTATGCCCTGGGGCATATAAGGTTTTTATTGAAAGCGTTGTCGTAGAAATTTCAAAAGGGTTCATTCAATTGGAAATTGAACAGTCTAGTTCCTTTTTTAATAGTTGAAAGTGATTGGAGAGCAACTAACGCCCCTCTCACGGCCAACATTTTCCCAAACATATCCAATCAAAATTTTGAGATAACATTTTGTCTACCGTAATTGAAAATTCTGAAAATTCGGTCTTTTAGGATGACAACCCCCTCACAGCCCTCAGGACAAGGGTTGTAATTTATGCCCTGGGGGCATATGAGGTGTTTATAGAAAGCGTTGTCGTAGAAACTCAAAAAGGGTTCATTCGAATGGAAATTGAAAGGACTAGTGCCCTTTTCAATAGTCGAAATGGATTGGAAAGCTTGACATTTTATGGTAAAGATCGATGTGGGTAGAATGTATTATTATTTTTCTTTTTTTTTTTTGTTTAGACCAGTGCACTTTGTATCGAAGGACCTGTCTTAGGAACTTCGAAAAGGGCTCATTCGATTGAAATTAGTAAGGGCTAATGCCCTTTTTCATAGTCAGATGTAATTGGAGGGCAACAAGTCCCCTTCCAACGCACACCCTCCCATTTGCCCATTATGTTTAAAAACTAAATTTTGCCTTAATTTTTTGTCAAAATGCACTGTGTTAATGCAAATTCCCTACAACGCAGAGTCTCCAATAAGACAAAGACTCTGTATAGGGCATGATAAGCCAAAGCAAGGCCCCTACGCTTGTTTGTGTAAGACAAGGATTTTGAATTTCGTAGAAAACTTTATTTTGGAAATAAATTGAATTCAAAACTTTTAAGTGCGTTAAAACGTATATATTATGAATCAGAGAAAAAAGGGCTTTAAAACGAGCTAATAGTCAAGCAGATATGGTTTAGTACCAAAAAATTGTCTGACCCCTTATAATCTCCTCTGCTGTAAGCCAATTGTGATTATGCTCCAATTTATGGCGAATGGTATCTCATTTGAAACTTCTAATCTGTCTGATGATAGCACTCCATGTATTGACAAGAATAGGAGCCTTTTTGTCATTCTTTGACCTTAAAGATGGAATTTTAAGACTAGGGCGATAAGCAAATCACCCTGGTTAATTAAGAAAGTCACAAAGAACTCTAGCAATGAAGAAAATATTGAATTTTATAATAAATCTAAGGGATATCGTTTTCACTTCATAAAAACACTGTATAGGGCATAATAAGCCAAGGCAAGGCCATCGAACGCTTTTTTATAAGACAAGGATTTAGAATTTCTTTGAAAAACCTTATTTGGGAACTAAATTGAATTCAATACTTTTAAACGCAGTAAGACGTATATATTATGAATCAAATTGAAAAGGTCTTTAAAATGAGCTACTAGTGAAGTTGATATTATTTAGTCCCTAAAAATAAAGTCTGAACCCTTAGAATCTCCTCTGCTATCAGCCAATTGCGATGGTGTTCTGCTTTATGCCGAGTGACAGCTCATTTGAAACGTCTCATCTGTCTGAAGATAGCACTTCACGTTTTGACATGAATAGAAACCTTTTTCTCATTCTTTGACCTTATAGAAGGAATTTTAAGACTAGGACGATAAGAAAATTACCCTGGTTAAATAAGAAAGTCACAAAGAGCTGAAGCAATGAAGAAAATATTGAATTTTATGATAAATACTAGGGCTATTGTTTTTCACTTAATAAAAATACTGTATAGGGCAAATACTGATACTGATTTGTGGTAGCTGTATGCTTGGTA
>NC_142794.1:17479954-17505398 GCF_049724085.1 Artemia sp. Qi Xiang Cuo | reverse complement strand
TGTTGATTTTCTGTCCGATATATAGATAGGAGACTGGCCCATGATCGGCTGATTTTGACTTGCTTAATTCTCCATGAATACATTCAAGCAATAAGAAGTTGCCGAGCGTGCCAAAGCAAAAGCAACTTATTCAATACCATCCTTGAAAAAGACAATTAGAAATACTCCACCATTTTTCCACCTGGATGCCTCTCCATCCAAGTGGTCCAGAGTGTCAAACCTGGACCACCTCGGTACTGGTTCGGCCGTCTCTGGCTTATGTTTGGCCACCGGACAAAAGAAAAAGGAAAGTGACCAGGGGAACATTAAAGCTTGTTTTTAGGCTATAAAATTAAGAAAGAATTTGGTCAGGATAAAAAATACAAAATGAATTTTATTAAGGTTTCAAAAAAAATAAAGAGTATTAATTTCAAATTATACATTGACTGATCAACACTAAAAGTAAGCCGCCCCGCTAATTTTGGTGTTCTGCCTGTCAGTGGTGGCAATTTAATTTCAATTTCTGTCTTAAAGACACTATCCATCTCGTCAGTTTGCACAAAGTCTCTTGCTCTAGTCTCCTTCCAAAAATGAACCTTAAGTTCTTCAGTTGCTACTATTTGATAATGATAATATTGTTAACAGAATTCCCTTTTTTGCTCTTCAGCTCAATCAGACAGTAATCACATGCTTTGACTTTCTAAGTGTCAAATTAGAAGTTGCTGGTTGAGGGCTCGTCTTCAGTGTCGATGCTGGAGTCTGAAGAGTTAATGTATACAGGATCATCTACGTCAGAATCGTTACTCTAACTGTGACTCTTGTTGCGAGAGACATGCTTTCGCTTTTAGTCTTTTGACTTGTCTCACTTTCTTCCGTTCCAGGACTAGGGCTTTTTGGCAGATACAGCTTTTATCCTAGCAGTAATGCATTCTTTCATGGGAATGTCATCGAACACTTATGACTTTTTAATATTTTTTTCTGCTGATCTCTCGTGTTGGGCCTTTTGGAAAGGGGTTTGCATGGAGGATCTCTTTAACGAATCATCTGTTGACCTTTGCTTCTCATTTAGTGACAGAACCTGTGCTGCTGCGTCTGTATCAGGGTTTATGTTAAAGGAGTCTAAATGTCACACAGGACTTGCACTGAGCGTAGAAACGTCTCTGGTAAGTGCTTCACTAGATGTGGTAGGCATTCTGTCTGAGACATATGACAAGAAGAACTGATAACCCTTGAAAACAATTCTGTTTATGGGGTAGACACCACTTGCTCTGATTCCACTGATTATATTCTCAGGAGTGAAAGCCTTTGGACATGCTTTCCCCAGCAGCTTATCAATATTATGCACTGATATAATTTTACATTAGTGGGCAGCCATAGAACTTGCGGCTTTCTGGTTGTAGTAGTCCTTAAGGCGCCCCCTGACTATAATTTCTGCTGACGTGACCTTCCCTACTTACTTTTGACCTCGCTGTGCAATAATTTTACCAGGCTTGTGGATGTTTTCAGACCTTATTTGTCAAAATTTTCAAATGTCTTGTGGTCTGAACATGTGTTTATATAGGCCTCGCTCCAGGTTGCTTAAGAAATCTCCTCACTGTGACGGTTGTAAGCAGTTGTCCGTCATAGGATTGTACTTTCTGGCACTCTTACTGATAGATTTTTAAGGCAATACATAAAACCACGGTACTAATCTTTACCTGTACTTCCTCCACTTTCTTCGCTGCCTTTGCAGTTCCGTTATCTGGTACTTTTATACTTTTAATAATGGCATAAGCGTATACAAATTTGCACACTTCTAGGGGAATACAGTCGAAAGCATACCAGCTGTCGTTTTCAAGTAAGTTTTTGGTCTTTTTTCTTGTTCCTCTGTAAATATTTATCAAGTGTTGTAACAGGGTGTAAAGAAAGTCAGGTCCAGAGTTTTTAGAGGGATATTCAGCTTCTCAACTTTTTTTATGTAGTCTTGCAGCGTTTCTCAAGGGACACCCATGGCATTTCCAGAGACTCCAATTGACTTCTTGTAGAATAAGACAGAAAAAACTGCTGTTTGTTTTTCTTCTGGATCACAGCTACCTCTCTTTCTTTTCTCTTCTGTTTTACTTTTAAGGATTTTATCTTGAATGAAATTACCAGGAAAGAATAGAACATCAGTTCACCAGCTGTTCTAACAGGATTAAACAATGTCAAAATTAACACAGTTTTGGGTTTTAAGCTTGCCATCTACTTTTAAATAAGCTGTTTAACAGCTTTTACAAGCATAGCCCACTTTTGGACACCTCGGCACGGCTTGTCGAATTTACCCCAGGTATTGTGGCCGAACATGGGAGTTCACTATCCCGCAGGATGAAAAAAATACTAACAGCAAACTGGTGAAGCTGCCAAAAACAGGCAAATAGTAAGAGAATATAATGTGAGTTTACAACACGAGTTTTTTAGTATTCGTAATTAGGCGTAGGCTTTCAGACAAAATTGAATGAAATTCCAGAGTTAATCACCATAAAACCTGATTCAATCTGATATTTTTAGTAAAAGTATTAATTAAGGTTAGACATTTTGGAAACATACACTCCCATCTGTCAGAGCTTTTACAATCCACCAAAAGCCCCATAGGGTTTTATATTGAAACCGTTTGCTTTGGTTAAACGTGGACCGGTCTCCCCTATACCAATTTTGATATTTAATTTTGCTCATCTGTAAACTTTTGAATTGAATTCTTAGAAGAAGCTGTTATCTAGCCAAAATGTGATTTGTGTCAAATCGCTTTTGTGAAAAAAATAACAAAAATAAAAGAAAAATAAATAAATAATAAAAAAATAATATAATAAAACAAATATACTAATAACAGAACAAAAAAAAATCTTAATTTGTCCTCCTCGTCTTCCAGCCCCACACTCACCAACGACCCGAAAGGAGATGCTTCTTTAACCGGTTTTTAAATTGCGGGACACTTTCCGCTTCCCGAATTGAGTCTGGAAAAGTATTCCAGACCACCGGACCCGAGTGCCTTGCCACATAGCTAGAACAAACCGTACGTCTTGGCTCACTCACTAGGTTTCCAGTATTTCTGGTAGCATATCCATGATAAAATGAGTTAAAACGAAAAATGTTACTAAAAACATCTGGCGCTAAACCATTCAAACTCTGAAACACAAAATTACCAATCTGAAAATCTTTAATCTGACCTATATTTAAAATTCTAAGTTTCCTAAAAATTGACTCTGCACTTAAAACTCCTTTATCATACTTACCAATTAATCTCACTGCTTTATTTTGCTGAACATGCACTCGTTTAAAATTGCACGGAAAATTACTAGCCCAAATCATACATCCATAGTTTATATACGGCGCAATCAAAGAATGGTATAAAAGAACTAAAATATGAGAACGTAAATATATAAATATATATATATATATATATGTGTGTGTGTGTGTGTGTGTGTGTGTGTGTGTGTGTGTGTGTGTGTGTGTGTGTGTGTGTGTGTGTGTGTGTGTGTGTGTGTGTGTGTGTGTGTGTGTGTGTGTGTGTGTGTGTGTGTGTGTGTGTGTGTGTGTGTGTGTGTGTGTGTGTGTGTGTGTGTGTGTGTGTGTGTGTGTGTGTGTGTGTGTGTGTGTGTGTGTGTGTGTGTGTGTGTGTGTGTGTGTGTGTGTGTGTGTGTGTGTGTGTGTGTGTGTGTGTGTGTGTGTGTGTGTGTGTGTGTGTGTGTGTGTGTGTGTGTGTGTGTGTGTGTGTGTGTGTGTGTGTGTGTGTGTGTGTGTGTATATATATATATATATATATATATATATATATATATATATATATATATATATATATATATATATATATATATATATATATATATATATATATATATATATATATATATATATATATATATATATATATATATATATTTATATATTTACCTTCTCATATTTTAGTTCTTTTATACCATTCTTTGATTGCGCCGTATATAAACTATGGATGTATGATTTGGGCTAGTAATTTTCCGTGCAATTTTTAAACGAGTGCATGTTCAGCAAAATAAAGCAGTGAGATTAATTGGTAAGTATGATAAAGGAGTTTTAAGTGCAGAGTCAATTTTTAGGAAACTTTGAATTTTAAATATAGGTCAGATTAGAGATTTTCAGATTGGTAATTTTGTGTTTCAGAGTTTGAATGGTTTAGCGCCAGATGTTTTTAGTAACATTTTTCGTTTTAACTCATTTTATCATGGATATGCTACCAGAAATACTGGAGACCTAGTGAGTGAGCCAAGAAGTACGGTTCGTTCTAGCTATGTGGTAAGGCACTTTGGTCCGGTGGTCTGGAATACTTTTCCAGACTCAATTCGGGAAGCGGAAAGTGTCCCGCAATTTAAAAACCGGTTAAAGAAGCATCTTCTTTCGGGTCGTTGGTGAGTGTGGGGCTGGAAGACGAGAGAGGACAAATTAAGATTTTTTTTTGTTCTGTTATTAGTATATTTGTTTTATTATATTATTTTTTTATTATTTATTTATTTTTCTTTTATTTTTGTTATTTTTTTTCACAAAAGCGATTTGACACAAATCAAATTATGGCTAGATAACAGCTTCTTCCAAGAATTCAATTCAAAAGTTTACAGATGGGCAAAATTAAATATCGAAATTGGTATAGGGGAAACCGGTCCACGTTTAGCCAAAGCAAACAGTTTCAATATAAAAACCTATGGGGCTTCTAGTCGATTATTAAAGCTCTGACAGATGGGAGTGTATGTTTCCAAAATGTCTAACCTTAATTAATACTTTTACTAAAAATATCAGATTGAATCAGGTTTTATGGTGATTAACTCTGGAATTTCATTCAATTTTGTCTGAAAGCCTACGCCTAATTACGAATACTAAAAAACTCGTGTTGTAAACTCACATTATATTCTCTTACTATTTGCCTGTTTTTGGCAGCTTCACCAGTTTGCTGTTAGTATTTTTTTCATCCTGCGGGATAGTGAACTCCCATGTTCGGCCACAATACCTGGGGTAAATTCGACAAGCCGTGCCGAGGTGTCCAAAAGTGGGCTATGCTTGTAAAAGCTGTTAAACAGCTTATTTAAAAGTAGATGGCAAGCTTAAAACCCAAAACTGTGTTAATTTTGACATTGTTTAATCCTGTTAGAACAGCTGGTGAACTGATGTTCTATTCTTTCCTGGTAATTTCATTCAAGATAAAATCCTTAAAAGTAAAACAGAAGAGAAAAGAAAGAGAGGTAGCTGTGATCCAGAAGAAAAACAAACAGCAGTTTTTTCTGTCTTATTCTACAAGAAGTCAATTGGAGTCTCTGGAAATGCCATGGGTGTCCCTTGAGAAACGCTGCAAGACTACATAAAAAAAGTTGAGAAGCTGAATATCCCTCTAAAAACTCTGGACCTGACTTTATTTACACCCTGTTACAACACATGATAAATATTTACAGAGGAACAAGAAAAAAGACTAAAAACTTACTTGAAAACGACAGCTGGTATGCTTTCGACTGTATTCCCCTAGAAGTGTGTAAATTTATATACGCTTATGCCATTGTTAAAAGTATAAAAGTACCAGATAACGGAACTGCAAAGGCAGCGAAGAAAGTGGAGGAAGTACAGGTAAAGATTAGTACCGTGGTTTTATGTATTGCCTTAAAAATCTATCAGTAAGAGTGCCAGAAAGTACAATCCTATGACGGACAACTGCTTACAACCGTCACAGTGAGGGAGATTTCTTAAGCAACCTGGAGCGAGGCCTATATAAACACATGTTCAGACCACAAGACATTTGAAAATTTTGACAAATAAGGTCTGAAAACATCCACAAGCCTGGTAAAATTATTGCACAGCGAGGTCAAAAGTAAGTAGGGAAGGTCACGTCAGCAGAAATTATAGTCAGGGGGCGCCTTAAGGACTACTACAACCAGAAAGCCGCAAGTTCTATGGCTGCCCACTAATGTAAAATTATATCAGTGCATAATATTGATAAGCTGCTGGGGAAAGCATGTCCAAAGGCTTTCACTCCTGAGAATATAATCAGTGGAATCAGAGCAAGTGGTGTCTACCCCATAAACAGAATTGTTTTCAAGGGTTATCAGTTCTTCTTGTCATATGTCTCAGACAGAATGCCTACCACATCTAGTGAAGCACTTACCAGAGACGTTTCTACGCTCAGTGCAAGTCCTGTGTGACATTTAGACTCCATTAACATAAACCCTGATACAGACGCAGCAGCACAGGTTCTGTCACTAAATGAGAAGCAAAGGTCAACAGATGATTCGTTAAAGAGATCCTCCATGCAAACCCCTTTCCAAAAGGCCCAACACGAGAAATCAGCAGAAAAAATATTAAAAAGTCATAAGTGTTCGATGACATTCCCATGAAAGAATGCATTACTGCTAGGATAAAAGCTGTATCTGCCAAAAAGCCCTAGTCCTGGAACGGAAGAAAGTGAGACAAGTGAAAAGACTAAAAAGCGAAAGCATGTCTCTCGCAACAAGAGTCACAGTTAGAGTAACGATTCTGACGTAGATGATCCTGTATACATTAACTCTTCAGACTCCAGCATCGACACTGAAGACGAGCCCTCAACCAGCAACTTCTAATTTGACACTTAGAAAGTCAAAGCATGTGATTACTGTCTGATTGAGCTGAAGAGCAAAAAAGGGAATTCTGTTAACAATATTATCATTATCAAATAGTAGCAACTGAAGAACTTAAGGTTCATTTTTGGAAGGAGACTAGAGCAAGAGACTTTGTGCAAACTGACGAGATGGATAGTGTCTTTAAGACAGAAATTGAAATTAAATTGCCACCACTGACAGGCAGAACACCAAAATTAGCGGGGCGGCTTACTTTTAGTGTTGATCAGTCAATGTATAATTTGAAATTAATACTCTTTATTTTTTTTGAAACCTTAATAAAATTCATTTTGTATTTTTTATCCTGACCAAATTCTTTCTTAATTTTATAGCCTAAAAACAAGCTTTAATGTTCCCCTGGTCACTTTCCTTTTTCTTTTGTCCGGTGGCCAAACATAAGCCAGAGACGGCCGAACCAGTACCGAGGTGGTCCAGGTTTGACACTCTGGACCACTTGGATGGAGAGGCATCCAGGTGGAAAAATGGTGGAGTATTTCTAATTGTCTTTTTCAAGGATGGTATTGAATAAGTTGCTTTTGCTTTGGCACGCTCGGCAACTTCTTATTGCTTGAATGTATTCATGGAGAATTAAGCAAGTCAAAATCAGCCGATCATGGGCCAGTCTCCTATCTATATATCGGACAGAAAATCAACATTGAAGATCGAAATGTAAATGTTGATATCGCAAACAATATTTGGAAATTTCTGTTTTTTTCAGCTTTTTTGACCATCTTCCAGGTTTACCAAATTTATGTTGGCATTTTACCAAAAAATTCCAACATACGAAAAGTTCTCGTTAATATCTAGAGTGAATTTGAAGTTCTAGGGGGGCATATATATATTTATATATATATATATATATATATATATATATATATATATATATATATATATATATATATATATATATATATACATATATATATATATATATATATATATATATATATATATATATATATATATATATATATATATATATATATATATATATATATATATATATATATATATATATATATATATATATATATATATATACATATTTATTTACATCATATATAAAATCAGTACCTTTGCTCCAAGCCAGAGAAATAACACCTGAATTAGAGATAAATTTATGGCTAGCTGCATCCGAGGTGCAACATAACTTTGGATTGTTTATTTGATACTCTTTAGGAAGATTAAATTTTCCATATCTAGAACAGATTGCCCTAGAAAAAAGTAAATGTATTAAGCAAATAACATTAAACACTGAAAAAGAGAAGAGAGAGAGAGAGAGAGAGAGAGAGAGAGAGAGACACAGAGAGAGAGAGAGAGAGAGAGAGAGGATAAAAAGAGACGAGGAGAGAGAGAGAGAGAGAGAGAGAGAGAGTGAGAGAGAAAATATACACTTTCAGATATTTTCCAATGAAGATTATATAATTGATTTATCGTCAAAATTTATTGAATTAAATATTGGTGTGAAGAAAAAGTCAGACAATACAACTTCCAGTGCTGTTAATGACCTGTTCTATGAAAACTGTAACCTCACAACTTGTTCGAACAAATTAATGTATTCATTAATGGAACACTGGTGAGCTCTAGCAATAATTTATCCAATTATGCAAGCTAAATACAATTTATGCCGATGACTCCCAAAGGCGTATAAAGAGTTGAAAGGACAGGCACAAGGCTACGAATATAGATCAGGTGTTGGTGCTGACGGGGTGAGTTAATTGCTGCAGTGACCCAGGAGTATCATCTAGTCGGAAAATTCAATCAAGACATATTTAACATATCCCAAGGGTTGCCCCACAATATCAAGATTGACATAAAGTTGCAACTAGCTCTATCGAATTTCATTTTGAGAAAAACACTTGTTGCAGCAAGTCTTCAGAAATTCTTTATGTTCGAAAACAACAGGTTATGAGTTCTGCTGCATTGGCAATGGAAAAGCTGAGAGTCAATGGTAAGAATATAAAACTTCTTGTCCCCCATACGATCACCAACCAATGTCTCATTACTACTGGCTCTCGTAGTTATACCAATTCATCATTTACCAATGGAGAAATCCCATCAAAACTCACGTTGGCCCTTATGAAGAGTGTCAGTGCCGTTGGATCCTGGACTGCATCCCCCTATGATTTTGATTTTTTTGGTCAACCTATCCTTGTGTGCAAACTGAATGGAATTCCACTGTACACTCTATCATTTGATAAGAAATCCTATACAACTCTGTATGAGTTGACAATGCAATCCCTAGATCACGATTCACAACTATCTGATAATGGAATAACCAATCCAATGTTTCCAAAAAATCATGGTTTAATTGTTTTGCACTTCTTAGGCACTCAAGATATGAGCATAGTACGAACGGGGAATGTACGTTTAGAGTGCACATCTACCGATGCATTGACTGAAAGTATTACATTAATATCACTGAGTCAATTTGAGCGCTATTGGGAAGTCACCCACGACAGCAGTGTTCTACTAGACCTCGCACGATGAACACAGACCAAATAATCAGTGTATTTAATATGGATTTATACATGCTCCAATATAGGTCCTATTGCATACCATCGGATTTCATTAAAAAAACTCTAAGTCTTAACAATACCCTACTCATTGTTACTGGCAGCCCATCGAGTTTGAAGACAGATCCATTGGCTGTGCATCTTTCAAACAGCAAAGAATATCGATTTTTTTTTTATCCTCTTGGCCAATCACATAAATTCTACACTCCACACATCAACAACTCTAATGAGAGCAGTGGGATAACAATTATCCAAAATCAGAGGCGAGTAGGGGATTTAACGACTAAGATATGTGGATTTCATGCACCACTCTCTTCATGTTCAGATGTTGTGGCTACACCTACAAGTGGTTTCTCAGCATTTATGTTGACTTTGCTCGTTTGAATGACTTTATAGTGGAAAATATTCTTTAAAACGTGTTTAATATTGATTTTAGTTCCCTACGAATAAAATGTTCTAAAAATGTATAAAAGCATTTATTAATAAAAAATAATAGATATACATGATAAAAAACGACTTTTCTACTTTTTAGATTTCTTCTTCTACTACGTAGAGGTGTTTGTCGATAACAGTTAAAGTGAGTAGATCATCTGAAATTCATTGTGTACTGATCCTGATGTGCTGGAATGTCAGGGTCACATTTTCTACTGTATAATGTAACTTCACTCTCTTCATATCTCTTTGCATAGCTAATGATACTATTTTCATTCATTTTGTAAAATTCGCGTGTTTCAATATGGCTATTTGAAGCAATGTCACATACAGTGTCCTCATAAGGTGAATCACATTCTGTAACAGCCAAATAAAAATCAGTAGGCTTATAGTCATAGTGGTCATTATCTTCACAAACTGACGTAGAAATCAAATTCTTTTATTATTCCAACAGTTGAATCGTTGACCTGGTTCCTCCTCCTAAAACAATTTAAATTCACGACGATACCAGTCTCCTAGTAATAGACTAAAATTACATTTACGATTCTTTCCAATCATACCCGGATATGTATTCTCCCACTGATTACATTTATCATAGTGACAATTAGAGCATAAGTGCCCTCTAGGGTGAGTCACACATTTCATCAATATATGAATTACAGCATTTAATTTGTACGGCATACCCTCTATGCAATTTACACGGGTTGCATAATCAGCACTTTTCATCATGCTCATCAATCATTGTATAATTCTCACACGATGACCAGCTACTCGATCCATACATGCACAGTGGACAAGTTTGGAATATTTTTCATGCGTTGACACTCTCACCGCCAAAATGAAATTGAGCTACGAACAAGAATTTGAGCAGAGAGAGAGAGAAGAGTAAATCCTCTTTGAACAACATTATTCTTGTGAAAAAATCATACTCTTAATTTTCTAAGCTAGTGTCTTCAAAAGCAAATCCACAGTATCATTTTGTGTTGTCATGATTAATATTTTAATAAATTGTGCAAATGCATTTGGACCACGACGTAAAGGCTTCATGCACTAGTCTAATGATGGAGAATCAGTTTTCATTTTACCAACAAGCATTCCCTTAGAAAACATCTTCTTTTGAACTGATAACTCCAGAATATCATCATCTAGAATCAAAGTTTTTCCATAAGCACAGGATTTCTTAAAATTTGCTTTTTCTCAAATCTATCCATTTTTTAGAGTTCTAGCACTCTCATAACCACTACAGACTAACCAAGATTCTTATTCTACTTAAAAAATATACTCTAACCTACTATAAAAAAAAATTTTCGATTTAGAAAAATTTTTATTAACAATAATTACAACAATAATAATCACTGATACAATTTATTTTTCTCATATTTTTCACCAGTGTATCTAAAGCAGCTTGAAGTCTATTTATATGCACTTTATTTAGTTTCACTGCAAAGCACAGTTGTTGCTCTAATTTAAATTTACTCAATGATATCACATATCATGCATCACATATCATCCCATTCAAGGCATAGTCTACATCTTCGTGTAATTTACACTGCTACGTTTGGTACTCTCGCCTTTGTAGCATGGCTGGTACCTGCACCACCATCAAGCTCCAATAGTGTAAACATACCCCTCCTTGTCATTGCTCCAAATAATATCTTGCCAAATAATAGAGTATAAAATAATATCTTGCCAAATAATAGAGTATAAAAAATAAACTGTTCTCTCTTTGAATTAAATTCTCATACTAATATGAACTACGATGAAAATCACTGCTTATATTGAATCTGATTGCTATAGCGTCATAACTATGATAATTGAGTTATCGCATATGGAGTACTCTCTGTATTTGTTCTCTCTGATTGGTCTAAAAAATGGGTGTTGACACAGAAACTTGTTTGGTCCAAATACTGAGTGGTTGGTCGTTTTATAGGTCCATAATATAGAGTGCTTGGTGGTATTGTGCAATCACTCGTGAAAGTAATTGATACGATACTACTCTTATAGAAACCACTACAGACCCAGATGGGAACGGCAAATTACAATTCATGATAGTAAATGTTGAAAAACATTAAACTTTTATTACTGTGGCAGGCTAAGCCACTATGAGGTCGGTAAAATATCGTACAAAGATACAAAACATAGTTTAAATGCATAGTAGTTAAGACTAGTTTCGACCACAGGGGAGGAGGGGGGAATTTATAAAGCCATAGGCCAACTTATAGATGGCAACACCAGCCACAGGAAGACATACAGGAAAGAGAGGAAGTCGAAAAATTACCGAATTTGTACAAAGAAACCAGGCAGAAAATCATGCCCAAGGCCAAACAACTGCAACTGAAGAATTTTGGGACTTCCCAGGATTTTTGGCCAAATCTTAGCGAAAATTTAAACTAAGTAACTAGTTTGTTAGGGTTGCCAGAACTGTACCTCTTTTAAGACCCCTACATAGCTCAGAATGTTGCAACTCCGAGAGATTTGGTGAATTCCGCATTTTGTGTTGTTTTAAGATTGAGCGTTTTCAAATTTTACCATGTCTAATCGACACAGACGCTTCTACTTCTTTAATTGGAGAGAATTTTTTTTTTAAATGCTCCAAGTAATGTGCAGGATCAAATTCTTAAATGTCAAAATACTCTAACCTCGGTTACAGGTCATAAGCTTACAATTTTAGGAAAATGTCCACTAAATATTAAAACAGGAGAAGCGGACGATACTGTAAAGAACAATAGTATGTAAACAGGTATCTTTCCCGTGCGCTTTAGAATTGAACAGGATAAGGAAATATGGAATTCTGCGAGATCCATAGCTAATAATATTACCGTAGCCAAACCCAACTCAGACATTAGACCAATATGTGTATTATCACAAAATGGTAATGAAATCCTTGAATATAGTTAACAGAAAGGAAAAACCCCAGTTCAAGTCTTAATCTCCATAGTTCAATCTCAGATGCTCGAGGGACTGAATTCAAAACAATCGATGTCATAATAGGAGACTACGCCCAAAAAGATTTCCTCCGTTTTCGTAGGAACTTACTTACTTACTTACTGGCTTTCGTAAAAAGCCAGAGAATAAAAATTGATAAAGAAGCAGCATATCGGAAATTATCCAATTTCAGCAATTAAAAAGTAAAGTTAAATAAAGGAACCTTAGGGATTGTGGACGAAATCCCTAAAACATTGTGGACGAAATCATTAAACAGCCCGGAATTAAGCATAAATCTGTCTAGTCAAAAGCAATTTGCAAGGAAATTACAAAAACAAGAAGACTATGGAATATCAAAGACTGAATTTCTAGGGCAATCTGATTTAGTTCATTTTCCAAATAAATATTAAAACCCAAATCGGAAATATTTTAAGGGAGAATAAACATACTTTTACATAATGTAAAGTAGATTACGGGTTTACGGACCTAATTACACAAAAACTATTTATAGAAGGGACATCAATACAAAAGCACCCTTACAAAGGAGATAAATGAAAATGGATAACTGGTATTCAAAAATCCCTGGAAGGCAAGATATTACACTTATCCCGAAAATTTAAACTAAGTAACTAGCTTGTTAGGGTTGCCAGAACTATACCTTTTTTTAGACCCCTACATAGCTCAGAATGTTGTGACTCCGAGAGATTTGGGGAATTCTCCATTTTGTGTTGTTATAAGATTGAGTTCAAATTTTACCATGTCTAATCGACACAGACATATTTTTTATATTTTCAAAGCAGCATTAAATTCTGGAATCATTATGACCGGTACCAAATACTTTGCCTTTCACGTTGATTAGAGCTAAATATAAATTTTGACATGATCTTAAAGACAGTTTCTGAATATTAATTTATTATTAAAACATTCTCATTATTACTTCATTCCATTTTTAATCTATCAATTCAATTATTCAATTCAATTTATTCGAATAAAAACATAACACAAACATTAATAACAATAAAGATCCTAGAAGATAACTTGTTAAGGACCAAGAGAAAAAAAATTAAAGTAACACTGAAAGAGAAAAAAATAGAAGAATAAAACATAGCTAATTAGAGCAAATTTGTTAAAAATGGAAATATTAAATTATACCATCAAGTTTTGTTACATTTTTATACAACTTGCAGAAACTTGTGGCTAGTTCAACACTGGAGGGAATTTTGTTCCATTGAATAATAGATTTGTAAATGGGAGATTGCTGGGCAGCACTAGAAACGCATTTAGGAATTTTAAAGGCTCTATTGGATGAACGGAGACAATGGGCTTCCGAATTATTAATATTATAATAGGTTAGGAGTTGAGGTGGAAGATTATTGTGGAAAGCAGAGTAAGCAAGCAATAAATTTAGTTTTTGTATGATTTGATCAAGTGGAGCTATGCCAAAATCTGAATACAAATCACGAGTTGGATATAGACGGGGAAGCCGAAAAACTGCTTTAATGGCGCGGTTTTGGGCAAATTTGAGTTTTTTAATGAAGGACCGTTTTGTATTTCCCCAAACTGATCCGCAATAAGAAAGGTAAGGAAAAATAAAGGAATAATAGAGGGTAACTAGGATGTCAGGAGGAAGAAAATAATTCACACGGTTAATCATAGCTACTTGTCTCAAAATTATTGCTGTTATGTAAGAAATATGATTAGAGAATGACAAGCATGAGTCAATAAATACACCAAGGAACTTGGCAACATCCACTTGTGGGATGATGTCGGAGGAGTACCTGAGACCAAGAGCAGGTCGAATAACGTCTTTGTTGTAGGGGGTTCTGAATAACACTATTTGACTTTTTGTGCTATTAATGGTCATGTTATTCGTAAGGCACCACGCCTGGACTCTGTTCAGAAGGACTTGGGCAGAGGTTACTGCCAATGGTAGATTGGTGCCAGTGATGAAGAAGTTGCTGTCATCAGCAAATAATACAGGATACACTGAAGGGCCCAGGTCTATAACAAGATCATTGATATACAGGAGATATAAAATAGGGCCTAGAACGGAGCCTTGCGGGACACCCCTCCAAACAGGTAAGGGCTGAGAGGATACTCCACCTAGGCTCACACTCTGTACCCTTCCAGATAGATAAGAATCAAACCAACAGAGGGGAACACCACGAATACCATAACTATTTAATTTACTTATTAAAATACTATGATCTACCATGTCAAAGGCCTTAGAAAAATTCAAAAATAAGCCCAATACAGTTTTTTTAAGGTCAAGTTGTGAGCGTATGGAACTGTGTGGCGTCAATTAGAGCATGAGAAGTTGAGAATTTCGGCCTAAAGCCATATTGGTGAGGATAAATCAAGGAAACGGAGTGCTGGCTGCCAAATAGAAAGGGAGAAAGACGTCTGAAGATAATTCTCTCGAGCAATTTGGATATAACAGGAAGAATTGAGATTGGACGATAATTACCTATCTGAGCTGGATCACCCTTTTTAAGAACTGGAATAACAATGGCTGACTAGTTAATCGGGGAAAACTCTGTGGATTAAAGATAGGTTGGCAATGTGCTTGATGGGCTCGTAAACAAAAGAAGATATGGTCTTCAGGAGCTTATTACTTAATCCAAGACAGTCAGGTGTAAAACTAAGAGGGAGAGAACCGATGATTTGAAGTACCTCATTGCTATCAGTTGGGCAAAGAAACATGGATCTAAAATTGAAGCAAGGGAATACAGCCTGTGAGGAGGAGCGGGAGTCAGTATGAGGAACATTCAAAAAATAATTATTAAATGCATCAGGTGCATGTAAAGGGTCAATTAATCTACCATTTGTGTCTTTAAGGCGAATAGGTATAGACTTTGATTTTCTATTTTTTGAAAGTATATCATTAATGGTGGACCATATCTTTTTCAGATTTCCTTTGCAATTGAGAATTTTTGTATAATAATAATTTTTCTTCACTTCACGGATGAGTTTAGTGTATAAGTTTTTATAATGTTTATAATAAGATAGGTCAATATCACTACTGGTCTTACAGGCTAACTTATATAATTTGTTTTTACGATATGAGGAGACAATGAGGCTATGTGACATCCAGGGGCAAATAGGGATATTTTTCCGGTTAGGTTTACGAATAGGAAAAGTTGAATGGATAATCTCACTTAGCCTTTGCGCAAAACCATTTGTGGCAGAAATTACCTCGTGACAATTTAAGACATCGGACCAGTCAGTGGTTCTTAGGCAATCGATGAAATGGTTTATATTTGCAGAACTGTAGTTTCGAGTAGGTGTTGGGATATTAATTCTAGACCGTAGAGGTAGTGGTTGCGAAGGTAGAGACAAGTAAATAGGAAAATGGTCTGACAGATCCGAAAATACTATATTTGAGGACAGGTCATTTCCCAGGGAAGTGGATACAAAAATGTTGTCAATTAATGTTGAAGTTGATCTCGCAGGATCGACCCTACTGGGGAAAAAATTGTGGGTAGAAGACCACTCGCGGTTACCGATTCAAAAAAAGTGTCAGATTCAATATTTTTACCAACATTGAGTAGGATGCAATTAAAGTCCCCAAGAACTATTGCCTTTTTATGGGGTAGGTTAATAAAATTAGAAAAATCATCAAACAGATTACAAAAACATGAGGTCGGAAATGGAGGAGGTTTATAAAATAAGGAGAGTATATAGGAATTTTGGCCGACAACTATGTTAACAATTATTGAATAAATACATCTGAGATTTAGTTGTGTAGAGAAAATAGATTCGCACTCTGATAGAAACCAGACAAAGAAACCAGGCAGAAAATCATGCCCAAGGCCAAACAACTGCAACTGAAGAATTTTGGGACTTCCCAGGATTTTTGGCCAAATCTTAGCGAAAATTTAAACTAAGTAACTAGTTTGTTAGGGTTGCCAGAACTGTACCTCTTTTAAGACCCCTACATAGCTCAGAATGTTGCAACTCCGAGAGATTTGGTGAATTCCGCATTTTGTGTTGTTATAACATTGAGTTAAAATTTTACCATTGAGTTCATTTTTTTCATATTTTCAAAGCAGCATTAACTTCTGGAATCATTATGACCGGTACCAAATACTTTGCCTTTCACGTTGATTAGAGCTAAATATAAATTTTGACATGATCTTAAAGACAGTTTCTGAATATTAATTTTATTAAAACATTCTCATTATTACTGCATTCCATTTTTAATCTATCTGCCTCATAAGTACGTTTTATTGGTTTTCCTTTTGTTAGTGGACATTTGTTAGAATTCTGTTTCCAAGGTCAGTGAAGTTTATTGGTTGTTCAGAGTCAAATCTAATATACCCCCTACCCCCTAATTCTGAGATATAGTGCTAGACTATACCCTATTTCTTTTCTGGTGCGTGTTATTTGGTATCGTGAACCAGCTGTTGACCAGAAACAAATAACTTTGAATTTAAACAAGGCTAGCTCTAACGTTTGACCACTTAATGAGACCTAGTGTTCATTCCCAGAGCTTCACATGTGCCGAAAAGTTCAACCAGTTTTACGTGGTTCTTCAGACTATAGAATAATGATTCAGAATTGCGCCTATTCAGATGCAGATTGCTAGAACAAAAAATTTTTTATAGCTAATTTTTTTTGCTAATTTTTTAGTTACTCCCATTGTTTGGTTTGTGTTTTTGACAATTTCTCCAAATCCCCCCTCCACCGATCTTATGTAGCCCTAGGCTATACAAAGAAAATAAACAAAAATATAGGATTTTTACTTTTTAATATGCACCAAACATCGATGAATCATATTTCAATGTTTTCTCCCAGCATTTGTATCTGTTTTTCAATTAGTTTTCATTAACTATTACTATACTATTCTCTGCGTATCCTAAGGGTGCGTGGCGCCATTGGGGGGGGGGCGGAGGTGTACTGGAGACAAAGTAGCAAAAACACAAAACCAACCATGAAAATTGGGCTAAAACTTGCAATAAAAAATGTCTCATTTTGTTCTAGCATGTCTCCTTTGTAATTATAACATCAAAATGTAATATATATGTTGACTCGACTGTTCGGTGGAAAAATTGATATTTCAAGGATGCTTCCAAAATGAAAAATAATAATAAATATATAATAATACTTTATAATTTTTTTGAATACTTGTCTTTTGTTGGATAAGTAAACTTGAATACTTGTCAGTTGCTGGAATCGCTACGCCGAGATCAAAGGAGAGTAAGCATTTAAACATTTATACAATGCTCTACCGGTAACGCTTCAGTAATATTCTATTGGTGATGCTCCAGTAAAGCGTTCAGTCGAAAAGATTGCCAAAAAGATGAAACCATTTTTCGAAGAAATGAAGAAAAAAAAGAAAAACATTTTTTTCTCACCCTGTTTTACAGAAATATTAAATTTGAAGTTAGCCTAAAATTTAAACAGAAATGGTACAGGCACAACATGACAAAGACAAAGAGATGACAGACAGAGAAAAGGGAGAAAGAGTGCAGAGACCGATTAAAAGACAGAGTAAGATACAGTAAAGAAAGAAAGAGAGAGAGAGAGAGAGAGAGAGAGAGAGAGAGAGAGAGAGAGAGAGAGAGAGAGAGAGAGAGAGAGAGAGAGAGAGAGAGAGAGAGAGAGAGAGAGAGAGAGAGAGAGAGAGAGAGAGAGAGAGAGAGAGAGAGAGAGAGAGAGAGAGAGAGAGAGAGAGAGAGAGAGAGAGAGAGAGAGAGAGAGAGAGAGAGAGAGAGAGAGAGAGAGAGAGAGAGAGAGAGAGAGAGAGAGAGAGAGAGAGAGGAGAGAGAGAGAGAGAGAGAGAGAGAGAGAGAGAGAGAGAGAGAGAGAGAGAGAGAGAGAGAGAGAGAGAGAGAGAGAGAGAGAGAGAGAGAGAGAGAGAGACAGATATAGAGAGATAGAAATAGACAGACAGAGAGCCAAAGACAGATAGAGAGAGAGAGAAAAAGAGAGAGAGAGAGGGGGGGAGAGAGAGACAGAGAGGGTGGAAGAGAGAAACCAACCTTCTTAAACTAGAAATGCGCATTCATTGCCCAATAACTATTCCTTCTAAGTAAATTGGACAAATCAATTGTGATAAAAGAGCTCCTTGAACTCCCACCACATTCCACTTAGCCAATTTATCGGAGCATGAATTCGTCAAGAGCCGGGATTCGCCCTGAAAAACATTTATGACAATCAATTGAAAACTTTCTTTCTAGTGTACTGTCCGCCCCTACTAAGCCTACTAACCCCTGTTTGTGTTTCTGGGTTCTAAGAAAGTTATTAAAGTGGAAGTACTACTACTACTACTAACAACTCAACGTAGCACCAAGCCATCGGATGCCAACACAGCTACGACTGTTCCTCCTCCAACCCCAACCTATTCAAAGCCTCCTTTTTATACCCGCCAACAAAGTTCCCATTTTCTTTACATCTTTCTTTACGACGTCCTCCCATCCCAGAGGAGAACGACCTGCTTTCTGTTTAGCCCTAGACAGTTGGCCAAAAAAAAATAATCTTCGGCAATCTGTCATCCTTTATCCGCACAACGTACCCTAACCACCTCAACCTTTCTTTCATTATAGTCCCTGAGAGTGGTAGTGAACCACATTTTTCGAAGAGCCTATTGTTTGAAATACGGTCAGTCAGCCGGGTACCCACAACAATCCCTAAGCAATTTCTCTGGAACACATCTAGCAAATCTTCATCCGCTTTTCGGAGCGTCCATGCTTCAGAGCCATATTTGACCACTGTCATCACTGTAACTTCTAATATTCTAATCTTGCTTTGCAGACTTATGTTCCTATTCTTCCAGACTTTTTTTTAACTGTGAAAAAACACCCTGAGCCTTGGCTATTCTACTTTTGACATCTTGACTGCTCCCAGCATCTTTACTAATAATGCTACGAAGGTAAGTGAAGCTGTCCACCTGATTAATCTTTTCATTAGCCAAGTCATGTAATCAGTCACATTAATTATAATTTTTTTGCACATTTCTCAATTTTTCCTCCTGACGTATAAGCTTTTGTTGAAATTCTTCCCACTCCCAGTGCATTTTTTCTTAGAAAAAGTAGTAACCTCCCCCATTCGAACATTTATATTTCTGAATGTATTTTAAATTTTAAAAAGTAAATTTTTAGCCTATCCTGGGACTAGCTGTAGAAAAGCTATGAGCTGAAAGAGACCATGTGAAGTTTGTTTTCTCTAAAATTATTTCATATGCAAGACAGATTGCGAATGGGTTGCCATCATTTTGTGAAAATAGTTTGTGCCCTCTGTGTCTCCTCCAATCAAAGCAAGCCATTAGTTTTGTGAAAACAAGATTTTTTTTTTTTTTTGGGGGGGGGGGGTAATTTCATTAAAAGCTGTATTAATTTCCATCTCAATAGGCTTTAGAATATACAAATTTCTGTAAATGTTCAATCTCTCAACAAAATTTAATTAAAAAAAGAAAAATTTTTAACTGAAAGTAAGGAGCAACATTATAACTTAAAACGAATTGAAATTACACCTCAAGTGAAAGGGGCGGTCCCCTCCTCAGTGCCTCGCTATTTTCGCTAAATTTTTTATTGTTTGAAAAAATAGTGTTGTGATAAAGATTCTAACTTTAGCGTACAGAGCAAGGCGTTGCGGAGGGGACAGCCCTTTCGTGTACGGAATAATTTCTTAGATTGCTAATGGGTCGCTATCATTTTCTGAAAATAATATGTGCCCTTCGTCTCTCCTCCATTCAAAGCTTGCCATTAGTTTTGTGAAAACAAGCAGTTTTGGGGGGGGTGAGTAATTTTATTAAAAGCCGTTTTAATTTCCATCTCAATAGGCTTTAGAATATAAAAATGTCTGTAAATGTTCAATCTCTCTACAAAGTTTAATAAAAAAAAACAAGCTTTTTTTAACTGAAAGTAAGGAGCAACATTAAAACTTAAAACAAACAGAAATTATTCCGTATGTGAAAGGGGCTATCCCCGCCGCAGCGCCTCGTTATTTATGCTAAAGCTTTTACTGTTTTAAAAAATAACGTTGTGAGAACGAGTCTAACTTTAGCGTAAAGACCGAGGCGGTGAGGAGGGGACAGCCCCTTTCGTATACGGAATACTTTCTGTTCGGTTTAAGTATTAATTTTGCTTTTTACTTTCAGTAAGAAAAACTTGCTTTTTTATTTATTTTGAACATTTTTAATCAATGCGTTTTGATTTTGGCTCACCGTATATTAATAATTAAAAAACAATTGCATATTATTTTTATTTTTATTTGGTTAAATGGCTTTCTCGAAAGTTGTTAAGTTTTATTTACGAACGTTTTTATTAGTAATAAATACACGTAACTTAGGAATTAACTTATGTAACGAACTTCAATATTCACATACTTTCAATGCGTTTATTAGGGCGTTCAACCCCTAGTCAATACCTTGCTCTCTACGCTAAAGTTCAAATTTTGTTCAAATTTTTTTAAAAATCACCCCTTTATCACAAAGGCCGTTAATTAGAATAGATATCTGACGAAAATACTAAAAAATCATTGACTTAAAGAGAAAGGTACTGACTAAAGGGCGAACCCAATCATATACACAAGAGTTTCTGTTCGCTTTAAGCTTTGATGTTGCTCCTTACTTTCAGTTGAAAAACTTTTTTTATTTAATTTCCGATCGTTTTTTAAATAAGTCTGGGAAATCCAGCCCCCTTTCATAGCAATATCCTTTCCTCCATGGAAAGATCCTCCCACTTAACCCCCCCCCCCACTACCAGAAAAAATTTCCCGGAAAACGTCTGTATACTTCCCAGTAATCAATGTTATATATAAAAATTTTAAAATTTTAAAAAATAAAAATTTTTTAATTTTAATGTGTAAAGAATTTAAATGTAATTAAACACCAGCCAGAAACAGAATATTTTTATTTAAGCGGAAATTTGTGTTTGGTAAACAAGTGAAAAAATAATTAACCTTTTAATTAAAAAAAAAATATTTGTATATAGTAGCTTGTGATTCGTACAACCGTTAATGCTTTATTTGTATACTAATATCAAAATTATTTTCTTTAGATCACAGACCTATTTTTTTTTTACAGCCCATTTTGGTTAATTTTGGTCAATATCAACCATAGTTGGATGCACTTCAGACTATTTTTTTAGTTCATGAATTATGCCAATATAAAAAAAAATCTGATGCATTGCCATATGTTTGCTTTGTCCTTTATCAGGGTCAACAGAATCCAGTATTAAGTGAGAATTTATTACCAATTTATTGACTGATAAGTGAGGTTAAATCAGAAAGTTCAATATTTCAAATGTATAAGAAAATAGCTTGTAGCCTAAATGGCATTCATTTAGTTGAAAAAAATGTAAAATTGTGTGTTTAAGTGAAATCTGTGGTACTAAAGTTTGTTATGCAAAAATTATCCAAGGCATTTTTATCCCCCAAAGATAAAAGTTAAATAGAGTAAATCACACAGATAAATTAGATTATTAAAGGAAACAACCATAATCTCACCTTAATACCTAAAAATTACTATACTACACAATACTAAGCAATACTTTTCAAAAGATATTATTCTATCATTTCCGTCGTTGGGCTGTCAGATCATCACAATATATATATTTATATATATTTACTTTATTAATTTTGACGTTGTGCATGCCCCAATGTTAAACAATACTTTTCAAAATACATTATTATATCATTTCATCATTGAACTGTCATATCATCCCTTAGAATAGATATCGCTTTATTAATTTCAATGAGACCCAAGGAGGATGCCAAAAGGAATATTCAACTACAAATTATGTCATGGTCAAATGGAGTGGGAGGGAGGCAGGGGGTGTGATAGCTGCCCCCCCATATAAATAACATTGTAGCTTCATTCTAGCTTAACCATCCTTGGGGTGTTAATTTATCTTATCCAAGTAAAACGCCCTCGTTTTGGCTCTCCCCCCCTAAATCCTAGTTTTTCGAAGTGTTATTAAAACCCGTACTCGTTTATGTCTAATAATGTAGAATATCGGCAAACATTTCTGTACATAGTATATTCTTTTTTTTATATCTTCTAACTTTGAAATGGTATTTGGTAGTATTGATAGACTTATTTTATTTCGTTACCTTGTTTAGATAGGCCTACCCAGGCCGTTTTTATGTTATTTATAAACAGTTTGAATATTCTGGGAAAGGGAATTTACTAACCACTGCATCTATCTGCTCAGTATACACTTGCGTGTAGATGGGTGCCCGGCCAGCTGAGTTTCTATGATTCTCCAGGTCTTCAAAATAAGTTGGCTAAGAATTAACTTCTGGGATCTTTTTTGACCCGGAACTGGAAGATAATGAATTGAGGAGCCTTCGGAGCTAATAGAACATGTTACCTTCTAATTGTTTCAAGTAAATAAATAAAAAAGTTACCGCATAAGGCTCCAAACTTGTATTACACTCTTTAAGATTAAGAGCAAGTGTATCATTCACCATGGCCTGCACATGTCCTCTAAGGCGATTATTATTATGAAAAGAATTTTTTAAATAGTGATTAATTTCTAGACATAGAGTAACGACGTTATAACCAATATCATCAGAAGTTACGTCTTCAGAGGTAACGTCATAATGTAGTGTTTTTCTATTCACGTGTTTTGTTTTCAGTAAAGTGCATATTGTGTTCTAGTCTAGAGAGAAGGCATAGGGGTTACCAGCCCTACTTTAATTAATTTTTGTTTGTTTTGAGTTTGACTTGTCTATTTATCGTAATTTCTGTTCATTTTCAGTTTCATTTATTTATTGACCCTTTTTTGTTTTAGTTTTATGCTTTTAATATTATTTTATTTTATTTTGATCACATTTTTATTGATAAAAATCTTTAGTTGTACTTGAAAGACTTGTTTTATGGACGAATGTTTTTAAATAAATTTACGATCTTTTTTTTATTTTAATGTTCTTTTTAATGAAAACGGTAATGTTTCATATCTTTTTATTTTTTCTGTATAATACTCATGATTATTTGTATCTATTTGTTATCTAGATAATCTTTTTAAGTAATATTTAAACATGGCATAAAAAATATATTTTAATTTATTTTTATATACTATTAATTTTAATTGAAAGCAAATTCAAAAAAGTTTCTTTCTGTGATTTGTCACTTCCTGGATACAGCTACTTTCTTTTTATTTATTTACATTCAGAAATAAGAAGTAGTAATAGCAGCATCCCTAAAGCGTTCAACTTAATACCCCCATTTGTGGTTGATATATTGCTAAGGTGGTTCATTTGCATCCCGAAATACACTGCCTTTTGATTTATTTAACTGCAATAATAAGTTTAAATTATAATTTGTCAATTACTAATTTGTAATTGTATGGCATACTTAATTTAACTAACGACTTAGTTGCTGGACCATTCTACTATACTGAACAAAATTACTGTCTCAAAATTTTGACTTTGTGTGTTTGGAAAATAAATGGGTTTGAGAGAAAGGCTGCTCTCTTTCTGATCTCTTCTTAGTCGTAAAAATGACACAAGAACTTTGAATTTTGACTTGCATTAACTCTTTAAAAAATTTCAGATATATTTCCAGCTATTATGGATTGGTTCTGATTATGATATTGTTTATATGCCCTTTTAAAAACTTGCAAAAACACAGTTTTTTTCCTTCAATTAAAACTCCTAAACGTTCCCAAAAACTTTCATCCTATTACCTTTAGGGTCATCAGTTAAATTAACTTTAGTGGTAGTATAGCCCGTTCTGAAGAAATATATATATATATATATATATATATATATATATATATATATATATATATATATATATATATATATATATATATATATATATATATATATATATATATATATATATATATATATATATATATATATATATATATAAATATATGCTGGATCAGGTAGTCGAGAAATTGCGAAAAAATTTCGCAATGATCAATTATGTCGCATTAAAGTGCTTTTGCAAAAGGGCGTATTAGCAATTCCTTGTTAACCACTTTGAGCATTATATTACAACTTTCAGGTATAATGAAGTAACAAAAAGGCACTCTGTAGGCCTACCTACTGATGATACTACTACCTACTCATAACACTACTTCTACTGCTGCAACAACTACCCCGTTATTGGAGCCCCATCCTATTTTTACTAGGGACACGATCACTTAATAAAACACTGTATGTGGCCCACTAACCCCAAGGCCAACACTAAATTGTCATTAAAAATATATATTTTCAATTACTTTGAAATGGGAGTTCTAGATTTTCAAGAAATTCAAACAAGGTATGACATATCTATTATGAATCAGAGAAAATAGAGTAGGTTAGATTAGCTGAGTTGAAGTTATCAATCATATTGCTTGTTTCTTCAGTGCTTGGGAGTTTAAAAAGTAAAATTTCTTACGTACCTGCAGTGCAGTGTATAATTGAGTTTTGGTTCTCGTCTTTGTAATTTGTTCGATTATGAGTAATGGGTTGTAATTTGTTTTTTGTGTTTTTTTTTCTTTTTTATTGAAGCTCCGTCTTTTGAACCTTTTTCTGATGAATAATAAATAAATTATTATTATTATTATTATTATTGATGGAATTCTGTCAACATTGAATAAAAATTAGTCGGTCCGCTTTTTCCAGTTCTATTAACTTTGCATAATGCGGTCCTGGTTTCATGTAGTTGGCCAACAGCATGGGATATGTCGGTTATAATTCCGTTATTTAAAAATCGTGACCGGATGATGCATAGTAGCTATCGCCCTATTAGTCTAGTACCAACAATTAGTAAATTTTTGGAAAAGGTTCTAGATGGTAGATTAGGGCTGTGGCTAAAAAGGGAAATTATCACCAGTGAGACCCAAGGAGGATGCCAAAAGGAATATTCAACTACAAATCATGTCATGGGCAAATGGTGGGGGAGGGGAGGCAGGGTTGGGGATAGCTGCCCCCCCTAGACCTTCAAATTTAGATTAAATATATCTGAAAAAGCAGATGGTTGAAAAAGTAGTAGATAAAACTTCATCACACTATTGACTGCCCTCCCCC